>NC_137054.1:37400923-37440923 GCF_032717465.1 Coenobita brevimanus
ATTCAGGAGGCTGAATTTCAAGCACGTGCCAAGGAGGCTGAGTCTCAGGCTAAGGAGGCGGAATCTCAGGTTCGGATTCAGGAGGCACAGATACAGGCACAAATTGAACTTGCCAGGATTCAGGCAGACCATGAGTATCGCATGAAACAAGGTGGAACTGGATCATCTAGCTCTGATGATTTTGAAAATGTTAAACTTGTCCCTCCTTTTAATGAATCTGATTTAACAAAGTATTTTCAGTTGTTTGAGAGGGTAGCTACAGGTTTTAATTGGCCTAAGGAGTATTGGACAGTACTCCTTCAAACTGTTCTCACCGGTAAAGCTCAAGTAACTTATGCATCTTTGCCTCAGGATCAGTCTGATAATTATGATGTAGTTAAGAGCTTGATTCTTAAGGCCTATGAGCTTGTTCCTGAAGCCTATAGAGTAAAATTTAGGACAACTTACAAGCAAGATAAGCAATCCCATGTTGAGTATGCAAAAATCAAAGAAGATCTGTTGGAGCAGTGGTTAAATTCTAAGAATGTGGATTCTGATTTTGGTAAATTTAAGCAGATGATTTTGCTGGAGGATTTCAAAAGGTGTATTTATAAAGATGTAAGCCTATATCTTGATGAGAAAAGAATAGATAATTTGTCTGATGCTGCAGTTTTAGCTGATGAGTATGTTCTCACTCACAAGAGATATTTTAGAGGAAAGGGAAAGCTGAGAGTAAGTACGTTGCCTCTACTCAGAGTACAGGTAACAGGAAAGAGAATAAGGATGATGTTTCTCAGGAAGTAAATACCAGCTTCACCTCTAGATTTCAGAAAGGTAAATGTACTTATTGTAGTAAGCTTGGTCATACTGCGGAGAGATGTTTCAGGAGACAGCGTGATGTGAACAAAAGGGAGTCTTTAAATATTCAGTCAATTGGTCTAGTGTCCACTCTTGAGAGTTCCCAGAATTCTTTAACTGAGTTAACTGAACCTGCTTTGAGGGGTAACTTAGATTCTCATGATGGAGCTCCTCTTTTGAGCAGTAACGTGGGTGACACTCTCAAGAGTTCATGTGCTAATTTCCTGTCTGATGGTTTTGTCAGTCCTCTGGACAGTAATGACGGGAGGTCAGTTCAAATATATCGTGATACAGGTGCTTGCCAATCCCTTATGCTGACCAGTGTTCTAGGCTCTAATTTTAATTCCTCTGATGAAACTGTAATCTTACAAGGTGTAGGGAATAATTACTTCTCTGTTCCTCTGTGCAGAGTGAATTTAGAGTCTGGTTTTGTTAATGGTTCTGTTATGGTTGGGTTGGTTGAGACACTCCCAATGTCAGGTGTAACTTTCTTACTTGGAAATGATATTGGTGGAAGTCAAGTGTGTCCAGCTCCTCAGTTGTCTAGTGAGCCAGTGGCTGTGTCCCGGGATTGTGATGTCCCTGATGTGTTCCCTGCATGTGCTGTCACTAGGGCTAAGTCTAAAGTTACTGGTGATTTAGAGGATAATGATGATGATGATGTTATCCTAGCTGACACTTTTCTTGCTAATTTGGACCACTCACCAGAGGAGGCAGTACCCCGTAGTGTTGATAATTTGTCTCGTCAAGAGTTGGTTGAGTTGCAGGTTGCTGACCCTGAGTTGAAAGGTCTAGCTAACTCTGCTTACAGTGAAGAAGAGTCAGCCGGTGCTTCTACTTGTTATTATGTAAAGTCAGGAGTACTTATGAGGAAGTGGAGACCCCCAACAGCATCAGCCGACTGTGAATGGGAGGTTGTACATCAAGTTGTCATCCCTCGTGTTTGTAGGCAGGATATCATTCGAGTGGCTCATGATTCCAGTTTGGCAGGACACCTTGGAGTGAGGAAGACTGTGGCACGCATTTTGAAACACTTCTACTGGCCAGGTATCTTCAGGGATGTTTCCTGGTATTGTAAGTCTTGTCACACCTGTCAAGTTGTGGGGAAGTGTAATCAGACCGAAAGGTTGCACCTCTAGTTCCCATTCCTCCTTTTGAGGCGCCTTTCACCCGTGTGTTGGTGGATATTGTGGGCCCTCTTCCTAAGACTTCTTCAGGATTTTCTTATATGTTGACCATGATTGATATGGCTACTCGTTATCCTGAAGCCATTCCACTTAGAAATATCTCAGCAAAGAACGTGGTTAAGGAAATGCTAGGGTTCTTCACAAAGTTTGGTCTGCCCAAGGAGGTACAGTCAGACCGGGGAAGTAATTTCATGTCAAATGTTTTCAAGCAGTCTCTGAAAGAGTTGGGCATCACCCAGATCACGTCTTCAGCTTACCATCCCCAGACCCAATGAGCGTTGGAGAGATATCATCAAACACTCAAATCGATGCTCAAGAAATACTGTTTGGAACATCAGAAAGACTGGGATAAAGGTCTTCCATTCGTTGTGTTTGCCGCAAGAGAATCTCCAAATGAATCACTGGGCTTCTCACCTTTTGAACTACTGTTTGGCCATGAAGTAAGAGGACCCCTTAAGCTACTCAAGGAATGCTGGCTGTCGGAGGAAGATGACGTCAACCTGCTGGAGTATGTGATGAATTTCAAAGAACGGCTGTCCACTGCTTTACAGCTGGCGAGAGAGAATTTAGGAGCTGCTCAGGAGAAGATGAAGACTTGGTATGATAAGAAGTCCAGGTTACGCCACTTTCAGCCAGGAGATCAGGTTTTGATTCTGCTACCAGTTCATGGGCAACCTCTTCAAGCCAAGTTTAGTGGCCCTTATTTCGTGGAGAAGAAACTCAGTGATGTCAGCTATGTCATCGCCACACCAGATCGTAGAAAGAGCAAGCAACTATGTCACATCAACATGCTAAAGTTATATCACAGGCGGGACGAAAATAATCCAGTCTGCACTGTAGCTGTTCCACCCGAGTCTGCAAGTGAAGCTCTCCCATGCAGTATGAGCCTGAGTGATAGTTTGGGGAAGAATCCTGATATCATGAATGATCTCCAGACTAAGCTTTCTAATCTACCTCCCAAGGAAAGGCAGGAGTTTTCGGCATTACTGCAGGAGTACCCGCAAGTGTTCCGTGCTACTCCAGGAAGAACCACTGTGTTGATGCATGATGTCAATGTTGGAGACGCAAAGCCAATTAAATTGCCTCCTTACCGTGTGAACCCAGTGAAAGTTCCTCTCATCCAGAAGGAGCTTGGCTACCTGTTGGACCACAAGATGATTGAGCCCTGTCAGAGCGAGTGGAGTTCTCCTGTCACTCTAGTCCCTAAGCCAGGTGGGTCACAGAGGCTTTGCATCGACTACAGACGTGTTAATCAGATAACCAAAACAGACACTTACCCTCTCCTCGTGTGGAAGATTGCATAGACAAGATCGGAAAGGCTAGGTACATAAGTAAGTTTGATTTGTTAAAGGGATACTGGCAAGTACCTATGACTGAACGTGCTAGGGAGATCTCATGTTTTGTAACATTAGGAAAGACATTTGCATGTTCTGTAATGCCATGTACAGATTGTTTTAGAGTAATAAGAAATTTCCTTTGTAAATTTCTTTTTTCTTTGTGGGGAGGTGTTACATAGCCTATGATTTCATCATCCTTTGTGTAATTTTAACGCACAGTATGCTGCATGTTTGATCACGAGCGTGTTCTGCCTCAGTCCCCCCTTCTACCGTTATAGTAGAGTAAGTCGTCCTTTCTGTTATTCAGTGCGGGATTGTCGACCGTTTGTCCCCATCGCTTCATTTGCGCGTCCTTATTACAAGTTGTGTCAGGCTCTGCCGGCCCCTATATAATGAGCTCAGTCTCTGCATCATTGCCACTTAGATCTGCTCCTCATTTTGTTCACATCTCTGTCCTCCCCTGTACAGATATTATTATTGTGAGTGCTCAAGAAATCTCCAACCATCTAGCAGCTGTGTGTAATTTGAGTATAACTGTTGTTGCATTTTTTTCTTGTACTGTATAGCATAAGTTTAATTTGTAGGCCTAGTGGAGTTTTTGTAATTTATGTAGGGTTCTTTGTCAGTCATTTTTGATAATAGTTTGTATCTGTAATTATTTATCTGGCATTCACTGAGTATTATCTGGTATCTCATTTTATCAGGGCTGACTTAGATAAATTTACTCTTGCTAATTTCGTGTTAATAGAGGCTATTGCAGTTAACCATATATTTAACCTGTTTATTTGCCATTACATTATCCTTATGAGTCCTGAATGTTTTGTTGTTAATTTAAGCATTAAACTTTAACTTGTAATTTTACCTAACTCTTTTGTTTTGAACCTGGAACTTTACGGGACAGAAGTGATTTTTAGCATTCTCACTGAAAGTGTACGTTATCTTTCTCTGTTCCGTAACAATATATATATATATATATATATATATATATATATATATATATATATATATATATATTTATATATATGTGTGTGTGTGTGTGTGTGTGTGTGTGTGTGTGTGTGTGTGTGTGTGTATATGTGTGTGTGTGTGTGTGTGTGTGTGTGTGTCTGTCTGTCTGTCTGTCTGTGTATTTTCTGTCATCCATTTTCTCGATTTCAGTCATGGTGCCTTCAGAGTTCTTCCTCATATTATCTGTTATATCATTATCTTAACTAGTGGCATATCTGCATCTCTTTACACATTTACTGTGACCTATGCAATAATATAAATTTCTATAATGTTATAATGCATGCCAGTGAATCCTGTTTCCATTATTTCATAAAAAATGAAAACTGGAGGGATTTTGCATGGCCATCTACCTGTGTTTTTGATGAATTTGGCTGTTGATGCATTATATCCAGTAAAACCTCGATTTAAGTGACAACACTTCACCGGATTTCCGATTTAGCGGACAGAATCTCATAAATCAAATTATATTTATTTGAATATTTGTCTATGTGTCCAGTTTAACTGCAGCTTTATTATGCCTCGCCTTTTGCATATATCTGTGTAGGGTGGGTGGCTGGTACAAGAATATGTATATCCTCGGCTGGCTACAATAGGTTTTATCTTCATATGTCTCGTTTATGTTGCATCCCAGGATGCGAATCCAACTATACATAGTACAACACAACAGCCTTTTCCTTCCAAAGGATCAATTCAGTCGGGATCAGGGGATCAGGGAAATGCCCTAGAAAGACTTTTCACCATATACACTTTCTGTTGTGTGCGAGAAGCATTTTGCTCCAACATACTGTATGTCATCTGGGAAGCTCCATGACACGTGCTGATGGGACAGTAATATCAGATCTACGAAGTCGTCCAGGTATCACAAAAGATGCCTGCCCATCAGTTTTCCCAGATCCACCCCAAATACCTTTCAAAGGAACTACCAATGTACGTACCACCGTACAAGAAGGAGAAAAGTGTCTGGCCCGATGAGACGAACATATTCTACAAGATTAGATATCACAAGTTTACATCACTTCTTTTGAACCGTTCACAAATGATTTTTAAGAGTAACATGTTTTATGCTTGATACCATATCCTCTGATCATTTATTTTTCCTTTGAACAGCTTGGTTGTTTCATTTAAAGTAGGCTACTGGAAAATCTTACTGTCATTGCCTGCCATTGGGAAATTCTTTTGCCCCTCAGAAAAACTGGCGTGCCTAATGGCGTCAGAAAATAAGTGTGATTTGAGGTCAGAGTCTGAATCCTTGTTGAGTCACTTCAGTGCTTATCAAGAATGTAGTGGTGGTTTCAGACAGGCTGGGCCGTTGTGCACATGAAATAGTTGACAGGAACTTACAGATGACTCTCCATATTTAAGCAAACATTGGTTTTGTGCACAACAACTCTCTCTCTCACCCTGCACACATGGCCAAAATACAGTACTGATTTTTTTCTACAGGCTTTCAGTATTTATTATGCAAGTCTTTCTTTCTATAACCAGCTGCATGAAAGTGATGGAATGACTCTCTCTCATACAATATACTATAATCCTGGACGTGTGTGTGTGTGTGGGTGGGTGGGTGGGTGGGTGGGTGTAGGTGTGGAGCAGCCAAATTTGGAAAAAGGATTTTGATGGAACCTGGCAGGGTGGTTGAAAGCATCAGTTTCATCTCGACTTTTCTGTGGTGTTTTGACCCATATTAATTGTCCCCATTGATGTTAAAATATGTGCACGTGGATCGAGTGGCGGGGCATTTCCTTGGAGTGTAACACGGCTTTGCAGAGAAAGAGAGAGAGGAGGGGAAAAGGGTTGTGCGTCTACACTCCGATGTCTATTACTTCATTGATGCTACGAACAGAGGATTTTGCTCAGCAGAAAATGGTGGTAGCTGTCGTAGTGGCAGAAGCTGTAATGATGGTGGTGGTGGCAATGGTGGTGGTAACCATGGTGGTGGAGGTGGTAGCTGTGATGATGATGATGATGGTGGTGGTGGTGGTGGTAGTTGTGGTGGTGGTGGTGGTGGTGGTAGCTGTGATGATGACGATGGTGATGTTAGTTGTGGTGGTGGTGGTAATGGTAGCTAAGATGACGATGGTGATGGTGGTGGTGGTAGCTATGGTGGTGGTGATGGTGGTGGGTGTTCAGAAACAGCTCTCATTTCCATTTTGTCCCAACTGTATACACAAGTTATCTTTAACGAGTGCAACACAAAGCCTGGAAAACTGTCAAGAGAACTACCTGCAAGAAATAATGCCGACAGCAGCTTTAAAGGAGAAACTAATCATATTACTGCTTGATGACATCCATATTTAGAAAAATACATCATATAAGGGAGGAAAGTTGCATGGAATGGCAATCATCTAAGCTGATGCAGCTGCCACGCTACAAGCTTTTATGGTATCGTGAGTTCTTTCCCCAAATAAACAAGTAGTTGCACTCTATCAAGTCCGTAATCTCAGTACAGACAAACTGTATGAGTTGACGAAAATTGTCCTGAACATTCTTTATAAAATTGGGTATAAAGTGATTTCCTTCATTTCTGACAACAATGGTATCAACAGAAATATGTTTGAAAAACTCTGTGTGGAATTCTAACTCGCTCTGTTCAAAATCCAGTTGATTCTAGTGGGCGTATTTTATTATCTGATGCTGTTCACTTATTGAGGTGTGTAAAAAATAAATGGTTGAATTAGAGGAACCCAACGCAGGCATTTGCGTTACCTTCAGTTGAGATTTTTAATGTTATAAAGAAGTCCAGCTCACTACCATAGAAGGAAATTTATTCCTATGAGATAAACTCACATGCAAAGCTTGCACAAGAGCCCTCAGAAAAGTATTGTCTTCAAATAATTTCGTTTCATTTCGTTTCGTTTTTGAAGATTCCAACATGCTTGCATGCATCGCCCTTGGTCACCTGATGGCGTCTCTCCACGCTGCTCGATCTCTAGCAGCTTCCTTATTCAGTCCCTTATCCCTGAGATCACACTGAAGGACCTCATCCCAGGTCAATTTCGGTCTGCCTCTTGCAACTCTACAATTAATGATAACACTTCTCACTTTCGGCACACAATTATCATCCCCCGTCCTTTCCACATGCCCAGACCATCTCAGTCTACCTCTCCTCATCACAACACCAATGCACTCCAGTCACATCCGACTTCTCAATTCTTCCATCATAAACCCAGTCCCCCCAGCCCTCGCACTCAGGGACGTATTGCACATCCTCCTAACCATTGTCATTTCTGTCCATTTGAGCCTACGAATATCCTCTTCCTTTACTGCCCAGGTCTCGCTATCATGCAGCATGCAAAGATCACTTATCATGGAGGGAGAGCCCTCTCAATGTCAAGAGAGGCAAAGCTCCGTGAACTTCTTCCAACCACACCTTACTCTAGCCACAAAGCTAGCTCCAGCCCCACCGCCAGCACATAACATGTCTCCCAAGAAACAAAATTCTTCCACACACTCAAGAGACTCACCGGCAAGTTCAATCCTTTCACGCCTGACAATCTCCATATGCTCTTTCTGACACACCGCACACATGAAATCAACATTATTTCACAGTCTACCTCTAATACCACTACTTCTTTTATGCATCCACTCATCACAAACATGATACAAGATGGAATTACTTCCCATGCCCTTGTGGCAAATCGCACATGGCCACACTCCCACTTCTTTGACAGTACTGCCACCAGCCCTAGATACCATCACTTCTTATTTATCTGCATTTACTCTTAACCCTTCGTACGCCAGGTGGAAAAACGTAGCCCAGAACGCCATGTGAGGGCTTGTCGGACTCGAACTTAATTCTTGGATTTCTGGCATATGCACAAAGCTATATTGTTAAGTTTTGTACATACACGGCACATGGAGTCAGTGCACCATGTGCCCCTTTTGTGTTTTATTTTTGTGTTTTTTAATGAAAGCAAAATTTTTATTTCTTAGAAATTTTTGAAAGTTTGCATAGGTAATGAATAATGTGGCATATATTTGTAGGTTACATTATTCTTATTCATTCAGCATGCTCTTAACACAAAAAAAATAAGTGTATTATCAGTTATAATACCATAGTAAAAAAATAACACAAAATCATAAAAATAAAATGACACGAAAATTAGGTTGAATCTAAGTTCAGAACATAAACAAGAATGACAATTATATTCAGAAAACCCCTGAATGATTTACAATAACATTAGATAAATCACTGCAGATGCCACCATCAGCATCAGAAATAAAAGGATCTTCCTCGATTCTCCCCCGCTGACTGTAGAACATCTCAGCATTCAATAACATGGCCAATAATATCTAGAATCTTTACAAGAAATTGTTACACTGAATGCTAGGTGGAATACTGGACGATCCCAATGAAGTTTGCGCCCTCCTAACTCCTAAACTATAAGTCTTTCCACCCAAATGTTGTGTGCTTATACACTGGCCAGACACAAAATCATGGTTCGCCAGATCCCTAAAACAATTAGTAGTTACATGCCATCATTTTAAAATTGTAATGGGGTCATTCTGACCCCACATGGCATACGACTGGCTAAGCATTATTGTCCTCCATACCATCTCTCCACTTCCTAAACTTTTACTCCTCCTCCTTTCATTCTCTGCAATCAACACCAAATCATCAGCATACAACATCTCCCACGGGAGTCCATTTCTGAAGTCATGTGAGAGGGCTTCAAGTACCATGATAAACAACTGACCCATGATGTACACCAACATTCACGGAAAACTCATCACTCAAATCTCCATTCACCCTTACCTGGGTGCGAGCACCCAAATACATGGCCATAACCACCCTAACCAGCCACTCCTCGATCCTCGGTTTTTTCATTGCCCATACCAACTCTCTTGGGACTCTGTCAAAGGCCTTCTTCAAATCAACAAAAACAAAGTACAATTCCCTTTCCTTTCGTATATATCTTTCCTGAAGCTGCCGAACAATTAATATGGCATCAGTGGTCCCTTTGCCTGACATAAACCGAGACTGCATCTCATCAGTATTCACTCTTTCTCTAGTCATATCTTCTACATCTCTCTCCATTACCTTCATTATCTTGTCCAAAAGCTTTATACCTCTATAATTTCCTCTTTCCGGGAGACAAAATATAAAATTTGCTGTCAGGTTATTTGATCAGAACATTGCCAAATTAGAAATGTTAGAAAGTGCAGATACGTCTGGTTTAATTGATTTTCAGCAACAAATATTGCACCGGGGAATATTATAAATGTTAAGACCCCTGTGAAACGAGCACATCTGCGTCAGAAGGAGGGCATTCCCATAAGGAAGGGATCCTCAGCTGATCCAGATTTTCAGTTTCTTATAAGTTTAATTCAGGAGGTTAGTGCATGGGAAGGTGCAGGTCATCTCCATAATAGGCAAAGACCTGGCAAGCTCTCTGGGGAAACATACTTCGCTCTGAGACACACACCACTAATTGAGCTGACTCTGTGTTCGAAGAACAGATTCTGAAGTATGTTTTGCTTGGGAAGTTTCAGACTGATATGCTTGAGGCCAGACTTCGAGAATTCAGGGAGATTAGTGGAGGAAACTATAATGAATCCAAGGCCATGCAGATGGGGGGAGGGGGTTGGGGGTTTAACCCCCACATTTGGTAGGAATGAAAAATTTGGAAGAAAATAATACTAAAAATGTAACTCATTAAATTGATTAAATCCTGTTAAGAATGTTACAAGACAGAAAAATAATAGAAAAAGAGATAAAAGGTTCCACAAATTCGAAGGGGTGGTTGGGGTTTATTGCTCACGTAATGCCACTCAGGGTTAAGTGAGGCTGGTCACTCTCATCCTAAAAGTCAGGACCAACTTGCCTAGCCCCGGGCTTCTACGCTCCTCATGGGGAAACACAGGATTAGATGATGAATGAACGAATGAATGAAATAAAATGAATAAACTATGCTATGAAAAGTTTTTGTAACCCCCCCCTTTCAAAAATCCTGTGCAAGAAGCTGGATGAATCTGTTGCACAAGTACTGGAAGCAGAGATAAAAAGCAAAAAATGATGAAACGCTCCTTTCTGAAATCTAGTAATGGCACCTGCAGGATAACAGATATGGACACTTCTGTGTCTGGTGATGACAGAGATGTTAGTGACAATATGTAAGCTGTTGAAGGCATAATAATTTTGCCTGATGACATATATCTCATTAGGATGTGAGTGTACTAACTTGAATTTCATGTTATTTTGCTCACTCAGTTCTGGAAAAAAAAAAAAAAAAAAAAGCTAAAATGTTCTGTAGGTATATATGTCGCCTGTCCTCTGACAAGAATCTTGATGTGAGATATCTACGCAAGAAAGTGACTACGTTCAGATTCTTTAACCGAGGTGGCTTAAGATGGACAGCTACTTGCTCCAGTACCTTCAGAATTTTCCAGGCTTTGATGAGTAATTTCAAGGAAGAGTTTCATTCCTCAGACAATTAAAAACGTGTTTTGAGAAAGCTATTCATTCATTTTCATTCTTCTCTATACGATCTGAATGAACTGTGTTTGTGGCAGTTCATTAAATATTATTACGTCACAGTGCAGTAACTACATGACAAATATCCTATTCATCAATAATGCAAAGTCATGCTCCAGTAATATTAAAAGTAATTCCACTGGAAATGGAAAGTTATCAACTGTTATTGTATGAAGATATTTATAGGCTACCGTATAATATTATATGCATGTATTATAAGTATTATTACATTCTTTTTACTCTATTTTGACATGAAATTTCCGTCTTTCCAACAGAATAGGGTGCTAGTCATGAAGTTCGGTGGAAAGGATATAAAGCCATACACTCTCCTTTTCTGCCACTGAGGTACCTATGTCAGCAGCCAAAGGACAAAATTCAGGTCGTTAGTGTAAAGAAATATAATTTTTAATGTAATACTTACATATGAATTTATAGCATTACTAATACTGTAGGTGGCGTTTAGACATACTGTACTGTCAGTGGCTATCATTGTGTGTGTGTGTGTGTGTGTGTGTGTGTGTGTGTGTGTGTGTGTTCATTCCATACACATATTCTATTGTTGTTAAATTTTTAAAGGAGTATATAGAAATACTATTATCATAATGTATAAAACTAATGTGTGCTTTGAAAGTTGAGTTCCAATAAATGTGTTCCTTTAGCAATGGTTTTTGTACCAAATGATATTAGTTTAGTGTCATCATTCACTATCATTTACTGTTAAATGGGTCTTATTAACTTAGTGAAATAATTGAACTGTTATGCTTTGAAATTAGGAAATTGAACTTACAACTAATGACACCTGAAATAATCAAAGCGATAAAACAATATATCATTACATCCATACATAAGAGTAAGTACACTGGTTACACTAAGGATGATGAGATTAAGATTATAGTAGTACTGTTTATAATAGAATTATACATGGTGCTTAGACTAGAAGATGATGTTATGAGTTGGACCTATCGTGCCAGTGGTTAACCAAATGCTACATTGTACTACTGTACTTCATACACACAAGAGCGTGACTTAGGCCTGCGTACCTAGGGAGCCTCGGCTTACCCCCCTTCACACAGAGAACGTTATTTGTGTTTTATTCCTGCCACCACCAGACGATTTTATTTTGCTCATGAGAGACTTTTTAAATGAAAGGTATAAATACTGACTTCGTTAACAACCTCAACGTCAATGAAATTGTCTGGTGGCTGGTTAATTAATCCCTTCATTCCAAGGACTACATTTGTAGTTTAATCTTACTCTTACCAGACGATCTTATTTTGATTAGGAAGGCTCTTTAATGCTGGAAAGGTTAGTTAAAGATATAACTAATCATTCAAGTTAGAAATATCTCTACATAGGTCAATAAATGCCTCAGAAAGTACAATTTAATAGGAACTACATCTTTAAAGTGGCTGGTTTAAAATGAAAAAGACAACATCGTAGTCTAATTGCTTTACACTAAACTCATAATGGAATGCAAACATTTTCATTTCAGGCATTTGTTGAACGTGTCAGGGGCAGGAATTTAATTTTTACTGCGAATTAGTTGTCCAGCGGGTGGCTATAAAAATATCGACACTGGTTTCAATAAAATGCTCTGAAATGTCTGTGTGGGTTCTCTCCGTATATATATATATATATATATATATATATATATATATACAATCGTAAGTCCCCGTCTGTTTGTCTATCTGTACATCTGTCTTTAATACAAAACCTGTGTGGAGCATTCGTGTTGTCCTGCTGCACATAGGAGTACGAGTATACTGTATCATTCATCGCGATAGTGATTATCATATAGTTAAAAGTAGCTAAGTTCCATAAAAAGATCATAAACCTGAAAGCAAATAAATATAATGATTGTTAAGACTTAGAAATGGAAAATTGCAGAAGCAAGAAATAACTATAGAACAGAAAGAAAGCATTTGGGATGGGAGGAGATTCAATGTTCTGTTCCCATTACCACATTCCACCTGCTATAAACGTCTTGTGAGTACTGTGTGGAATATAATAATGGTTATAGAAATCTGAATCTCCTCCTATCCCAAATGCTCTCTCATTTCTGTGCTTTGTTCATCTCTTGTTGCCACACGTTTTCCATTCCTACATGTTAACAGTCATTTTCAGACTATATATATATATATATATATATATATATATATATATATATATATATATATATATATATATATATATATATATATATATATATATATATATATATATATATATTACAGTGGTACAGTGTGCGTTTCGTACACGGGTGGACCAGGGTTCGCGCCCCGCCAGGGTAATAAACTTTGGGAGTGTTCACCCGGCCACGTACTGCATTGGCGGACACAAGGGGTGCTGTGGTTGAACCAGTGTCGCTTACTGTAAAGTATGCTTGCACCCAGTCGGCTTGCGCGGACCGATTACACTTGGTTCACAGACTACACACATATCCAAAGCCACTCCAACACGACAATTACACTTACAAGCACATATCACCCTACATACAATCTCTACCAGACAGCCTAAGCCACTTGGTAGAGATACATTGGCTGTATCGTCCCGACTTCGGTCGGGATAGGCCGGTCCTGCTGTGTATACTCAAACGGCTGATGATGATATATATATATATATATATATATATATATATATATATATATATATATATATATATATATATACACTAATCCCTCGATTATCCAACATAATAGAGCCATCGGTATATCAGGATACAGACGAAATCCAGATATGGGGCAATATCCTACTCTCCAACACCCTACCCATACCCACAAAAAAAAAAAAAAAAAAATTACTTTTTTTTTACATTTCTTGGGCCTACAGCCTGGGCCTGGGGCCAGTTTGGGCCAAAAATTTAATAAGGTGATCAGAGAGTTATAGCCCATCATCCCTGTAATTTTATTCAAAATCGCACCAGTAGTTTTCGCGTAAAGTTGTTAACAGATAAACAGACAAACAGACAGACAAACCGAGTGAAAACAATACCCATCCCTGCCTCAGCAAATGAAGTAGCACGCTAACAAAAATAATATAAACAGTAACAAACAGAACAGTTAAATGAGCAATATAACATCATCATCACCATCATTTTCATCCTCACCATCATCATACAGGGTGGGCCATAAATTACCATACCATAATATTATTTGATTAACACAGTTATATTACAACTAAAACACAGTTATATTTCAGCTTCCAAATTAATTTGAATGCATGATGATGCACCTCCTCACTATGGCAGGAATGTGTGAGAATATCTCGGCAACACTTTGGACACATGAGTTGGTAGAAGGGGTACTGTTGAGTGGCCTCCAAAGTCACCTGACCTAACGCCATGTGACTTCACAGTCTGAGGGATGATCAAAGAGAAAGTTTACAAGACAAAGCCGAAAAGTCTTCAAGAAGTGAGAGAAAGGTTAAAAGCAGAATTTGACAACTTGAAAAATGATCATGAGTTGAGACGAAGAATTTGCCACTCTGTGTCTACGAAGTGCCAGTTCTGTTTAGGGGAAGAAGGGGGTCATTCTGAACATCTGATTTAACTTGATTTTTAATTTACTTACTGTACACTTCATTTACCTAAAATATAATTGCTGCACGCATTATTTAGTTGATATATAACTGTTAATAAAATAATATTGTGGTAAAGTAACTTTTGGCCCATCCTGTATTTCCAGGACAAATAGGACAACAGGAAAGACAAAGCTATTCAATTATAGGAAAAAAGGAATAACAAAGCAGAAGGAAAAAAAGAAAAGTATCAGATGGGCCAAGGATCAGGAATGTCAGTGGAAATCCCGGGAGAAAATAAAAAGGAAATGGAGTATAAAAGCAGAAAAGTAAATGCACAGCTGCAACAAATTCAGGCAAAACCAAAAGAAGACTTAATGAGAAAAATATACAAAAATGGAATAGGACAATAACACGACCGAGAGATAGAGAGAGAGAGGGAGAGAGAGAAAATATGCTCTAAGAAAAAAGCTCCAAACTAGAGTAATATATATATATATATATATATATATATATATATATATATATATATATATATATATATATATATAACCACAGTTACAAGAGAGCTTTAACAAGAGAACCACAACGAGAAGAGCACCACAGCGACAGAAAGTTTTTGAAAAGAAATGCGACAGGAAATAATGGAGGCAACAGAAGAGGGAGGGGAGTGAAGAGCCGGGAGCAGTCAGTGACCCCCGCTGCCTGCCCCAGTTCCAGTAAAAAGATGCGGGAGCTGGGGGGCAGGGGAGGCTGAGGAAGACTGGGGAATAACGGGCTTGGGATATGGGGGGGGGGGTGAGAGAGGCTGCATGGGGAGGGAACTAGGAGGGACGGTAAGGGAGATTAAAAGGTGAGAAAGTTTAGTTGGAGTTGAAGGGAGCAAGGTTGGGTAAGGGAATAGCGAGGCTGGTTGAGGAGGGATGAAGGGAAGGAGAGTCTGGCTGAGGAGGGGAAGTGTACAAGATATGAGATGTGGGGAGTGAAGGGAGGCAGACTGTGAGGGAAAGGGAGGCTGGGGAATAGCTTGTTGATGTGGGGAGATGGTGAGAGGAGGTTTGGGGAGGAGATTAGGGGAGATGAGGTTTGGGGAGGGGAGGAGGTGAGAGGAGCTTTCGGGAAGGGAGGAGGTTTGAGGAGGGGACGAAGGGAGAGGAGGTTTGGGGAGGGGATGGGGGAAAGATGTTTGTAGATAGGAAAGGCTGGCTTGGGAGAGGAGGAGGGAGAAAGAGAGGAAGAAGTTGAACAGTGAGTGGTTGAGTAAGATTGGTTGGGGAGGGATGGAAGAAAGGCGTGGCTGGATGGAGAAGGGAGAGGAAAGGGAGCCGCAAGATGTGGAGGAAGAAGGAAAGTTAGGAGTGGATGTTGAGACACGATTTGTTGACTAAATAAGGGAAATGGGAGTGAGAATCTGGCTGGGAGAGGACGGTGGGAGGATGGTGAGGGCAGGAGAAAGGAGAGAGGGAGTTAGCTGAGGAGAAGAGGAGGAAGAGTTACCTGGCTGGGTTGGGTGGGGGAATATGGAAGAAATTAAGGCTAAATATGAGGTAGAATGGTTGGCTGGGGAGGGGAAGGGGGAGGACACGGCTGGCGGGGAGTGAATGATGGAGGACAGGGTTGGGTGGGAGGGAAGAGGAGGGAGGGATGGGGGAAGGTTCAGGGTGAGTAGGTGGCTGGAGAGGACAGTGTGGCAGGTGGGGGAGGGGAGGGAAGGTGAACCGCATCGAGGCAGGAGAGGGGAAGGAATTTTATTGGAAATGTATAAAAGCGTGATCTGCAAAGGAAAGAGGAAGGGGAAGTTGGGAGGGGAGGAGAGAGGAGAGGAGGGGAGGAAACGGGAGGAGAAAGGAGGGGAGGGGAAATGATGGAGGGGAGAGAGGAAGAAAAGACGGGGAGGGGCGTGAAGAAAAAGGGAGGGGAATGAGAAGGAAGGGGAGGAGACGGTGAGGAAGAAAAGTGAAAGGCAAGGAAGGGGAGGAGACGGTGAGGAAGAAAAGTGAAAGGCAAGGAAGGGGAGGAGACGGTGAGGAAGAAAAGAGGAAGGAAAGGAAAGGGAAGTTAAGAGAGGGAGGAAAACGTCGGAGGAGGGAGAGGAGTATAAAACTACGATCAGTAAAGGTGGGTGAGGGGAGGGGAGGGAGGGCGAAGCAGGAAAAGGTTGGGGGAGGGGAGGGGATGTATAATAATATCATCAGCAAAGGGGTAGAGGAGAGGTACCGTATATTAAACACAGGCAGGCAGACAGGCAGGCAAGCAGAGATTCGCTAGTCATACGTCTTAGTAGTGTTAGTAAGAAGTATACACATTAGCTGAAATGGGGAGGAAGCTACGTAAGTCTAGTTAAGAAAAAAAAAAAAAAAAAAGCAATGTGTAGACATTCTGAGCCCTCTTCAGGTTTTTTATTCCCTTGGTAATGCCCGTTTATTTAATTCACGTTTGGGGAGGCCTCACATATGGGGAAAGGGTTAAACACAATCACCACTAACTTGTTTAATGCCAGGAGGATTTTTTTTATTCAACTCTTTCTTCCGCCACGCGATTATATTCAGCTTAGGACAGACCTTCTGTAGTGACGTGGTTAAGGAAAAGAGGCCAACAGAGAACAAATTGGAGAGAAGAGGCTAGATAGTACTCGTACAGTATATAAAGGAGGTTGTGAATCGTGATAGGAATCAGCTGATACCAGGTAGGGGGAGAATAATACACGTTTGTCTTTTTTCTACGGACTAGCTTTCACACGATGTAACGTAAGGATGAAGACAGTGAAAAGTGCTGTAGTGCAGATATCATCATCATCATCATTATCATCATTATCATCTTCGTTATTATAATCGTCTGGTCATTCGTTTCTCAAAAGCGTCAGTTCTTCCAGAGGAATGTAAAGCTGCAGCACAGTTATATCCTGCTACTGAGTTACAATAACTTACGGGAAATAATTTGCAAAAGGACGAAAATATCCAGGAAGGTAGATGAACTACAGCAAGAATAATGCTTTAATGTATCACTGTGCTACCGCCTTTAATTCTAAGAGTTCTCCCCTAAGTTGACGAGAAATGTCAGTTTAGAGGCAAGAATAAAACTAAAAACTCATTACTGTACTGAATGTGTGAGTGAAGATGATTTTTAACATCTTCACTCAGAGAAAGGCTAAGTTAAAACTGACGTAGCTGGGACAAGAATAAAATTTTTAATACGTTTTCATAGTGAGGGGATGGAAAAAAGGCCACAGCGCTGGAGGGGTTTGTATATGCATTCGATCTTGTGGACGTTCGGATCGGAGACATGGTACGGAATGATTAAATAAGAAACACCACCATATTGAAGGGATTTAACGAAGAGGAGCCGTCATGCTGAACTGATTTTATAAGATATCACACCGAAGAGGTTATGAGACAGCATTAGAGATTAAATATAACATCATGATACTGAAAGGGTTGGGTGCCGTGTAACTGAAAGGGTTACAAGATGGTGTCGCACGCAAGGGGTTCAACATCTCCCTTCCAGTTATCGTCTTCCCAGTGCCCTTTACACCCTCCTTCCTCCTCCACCACCTGCTTCCCTTCCTCCCTCCACAACCTCCTCCCAAGTTTGCACTGGCGCCATTATGTTTTTTACCATGGGCCATTAAATTTGCGTAACGGGTCCTTAGATTTGTATAATTGGGCGTTAAATCTGGCATAACTGGACGCTTGTGTTTATTGTTCATATCCTGGAGGTGAGGCAGCACGGCGGTGGTGGTGATGGTGGTGGTGGTGGTGTTGGGTGGTACGCAAGCCATGGACACGATGGTGCTGAAGGTTAAATTTGAAATGATGTTGCATGCGCGGTGCTGTTTTCCTTGAGACCGATGAAGTATTACTGCATAAAGTCTTCTTAGCACCAAATAATTCTTTTCATCTTACGGGAGACTTCGTGTATGTGACGGGGTTATTGAGGGCCACATCTAGCAAATCCATTTTGAAGAGTCTCTCCCTGGCAGAATATAACCGTCTCGCGATAGCATGAATAAAGTGAGACATACATCATAGAGCTGTAAGTAATAGGTATCAGATTATCAGTTCAGGGGTTTTGCCACCAGATCTAGAGACAGCCATAGCATTCTAACACCAAACTTTCTTAGCTATGCAGGGGCGTATAAAAAAATCATAAAAACTAAATTCACGACGCTGGCTAAGTTCTAAAAGAAACAAAAATGTAAATCGCATTTAACAGCTGCATGTTGCCGCGCTGGAATCCCGAAGACAAATTTTATATAACCCTTACCGTGTGCATTGGAGTCGGTGTTTGCAACCGATCTGTAACATTTTGTGATCCTTTCATCAAGAAGTATTGAGATGTAAGTTAATCCTTGCCGACACCCTCACCCACAGGTAACCCACATTCATAACCACATCCACACTCGCCCACACCCACACTCATAACCACACTCACTTACTCCCACACCCACACCCACACCCACACGTAACCCACATTCATAACCACATCCACTCTCGCCCACACCCACACTGATAACCACACTCGCTCACGCCCACACCCACACCCACACCCACACGTACACCCTTGCCTATACCTACACCCTCTCACCCACATCCACACCCAACCCTCTCACCCACATCCACATCCATCCCTCTCACCCACACCCTCAACATTCTCACCCATACTCAGAGCCACACCCACACCCTCTCACCCATATCCACACACACACACACACACATCTACAATTACAACCTCACCCACACCCACACACCCTCACCCACACACCCTCACCCACACCCACATTCACTCTCAACCACTCCCTTTCCTTCACCAACACCCAGACACACACTCAGACCCCCACATATACACTCACATACTCACTCCATCTCACACTCACACCTACACCTTCAGTCCTTCACTCATTGCTTTTCCACACCACCTAGATGTTACTAAACATGTCTTACCCTAACGTGGCCTAAAATTGTCCTCTCTCCATATTGAATTCTGAGTTGTAGTAATTGGATAGCACTGTATTAAATTGTTAGTCATAAAGAAGTGTTGTGGAAAGGATGCAGAGTTGTAGTATTGTCTTATCTTGCCACTGAACTCCGTTAAATAACCTGCAAAAGGACGAACATCTGTGTGGGGTTAAGGTGTGAGAGATAAACTTGCAGCCTTAGACTCAGCTGAACGTGGGCCAGGTGTGAAACCAGGCCAAAGCTGCCCCACTTCTGTAGTTAATCCACCATCCTCCTGCCGAGGGATAGGAATAGGAATGAGGGACACTTGTATAATTGGGCAGCGTCACCACTCGGTCATATCAGTGTCACCACTTGAAGGCATCCCTCCCTAGCACCTAATGAGGTACCTACACTGGCGCATAGTTTTTTTTTTTCTTTTTTTTTTTTTTACTCTCGTTGAGAGTGTACGGTGAACTGCATCAAAATTGTGATGAGGCCATAATTTACTGCATTTTGAAAGATCTTTCCGGTTAGGCCAATTTTATGCCTACACTCCTGTAATAACAGAAGTTTTCTTTATGACCCTGACATTTTTTGTCACTGCGACCTTAGGTTTGACCTGAAAATGTTGATCACAAAGTCAATGGCACACCGTCAGCTTGAGAGGATTCATTTGACACCTCAGTCGTCACAATCGGACCAATGATTGTGGCCTGTAGAAAGCGAACGAACAATCGGATGGACGAATGGACAGAAAGACGGATAAAAAACTCATTCTTATTCAGCGCCTTACGACACTCGACTTCTTCGGGAATATTATGTAACTGTAGACATAAATGCCATTCTACGTGTCAACCTGTGTTATTTATAAACTAAAGCAAGCCGACGTAACCGAAGATAAATCATCATGGTAAAGATCAGGTTAACGTAATGTCAAAATGAAATTAAAGTCAAATACTGCTCAGGATGACAACATTTATTTTTCACTGGAATTTTATGAAGCCTTGACACTCCGGATCATGTCAGTTACCAACCCTGAAACCGTGAGTAAGGATGCAACACAGTGGTAGGCAGGAAACTGATGGATGCTTGGCCTGTGTTTTGCTGGATACACAACTTCATGTTGCTGAGAACAGGTAACGTAAATATGGCTAAAAGTAGCTGTGATTGCTTGGACTTCTTGCAGCTGAACCAAGTCGTCTCTGTTTTTCTGGAAAGCACCTAATTTTGTTCATATCAGAAATGGAGTTGACAGAGATATATTATTAACTACTCGCCACAAATCGTTGAATTTTAGATTGAGTAAATACTGAAATGTATCTTTAACAGCAAAAGGTTTGACCACGATACACTAGTATCACAGTCAAAACTTTTCTCAGCTGAACACAGCAGTCCACAACGTTAACCTGAATGGGTCCACGACGACGGAAGAAAGTGGATTATTGTACAAAATCCGAACTTTTTCACCAAGGAGGAGTTAGCTACAATTTACAAGAGTCATGTGCACTCTCAGCTCCAATATTGCTCACCCTTGTGGAGTGGATGTGGAGAGGTTGCACTAAAACAACTGGACAAAATTCGGAACAAAGCTATAAGATCAATTAATAACCCAGCAATTACAAAAGAACTACCTCCCCTACAAGTAAGACGGAATGTTGCCTCCCTTGCATTATTTTACAGATACCGGTACTTTTATGGCAAATGTTCAGACGAAGTTGCATCCATTGTGCCACCTCTCCATGTCTTCCCCCGTGCTGTACGGGCATCTGATAGCTCTCATGACTTGACTGTCACACTGCCAAAATGCAGAACTCCGGCCTATCCTCCGAACTGCTCCTCTCTGGAACTTTCTTCCCTCCAAACTTCAACCTACAGCAGTTCCAGTCCAACTGTTACAGATTTTTTTCTGAATAAAGGACACATGAAATTAAGTGTATGGAATTTTTTCTTTATTTAATTTGTTTTTCCTTCTTCTGTTCATCCTCTTAAAAACAAAAAAAAAATCTGTGTGCCTCAAATAACGAGGAAATTGATGTGTGCCGGGTTACTACTGGCCGCCATAATTCTGGCAGTGTTTTCATACCCACCCAGATATAAGAGTGGAATATACTTGGGATGATGACAGTCTTCTCCCAGTCATCTGGCTGTGCATCCTCAAACGCCATCATCTACATGGTTAAATAAAGGTTCCGGTAACCTCAGCCAACGAAGTTGGACGAGGTTACGTATTCACATATGTTTGTCTATTTGTTTGTTTTGTTCGTCCACACGATATCTCCAAAAGTTCTCAGTGAATTTCAATGAAATTTTGTGGAAGGGTGGGCCATGGGCCAAGAAAGAATTGATTAAACATTGGGCCGGATCCGGATCCGGATCCTATGTATTCCACACAATATCTCCACGGATCCGGATCCTTTTTAATAGCAATGGCATCAGCGGAGGTAGGCACTCTCTGAGTGCTTTCTAGTTTTCACTGTGGTAATAAGCTGTTCTATAATCAGTGAAAGTTAGAATATTAAAATAATTCTGTTTTCATGTAAACCTTGATCACGTCCAGGTTAGGTTCATTCAATGCTTCTTCAGTGTCTGCCTGGATTTCAAATACAAGATCATCTGGTGACTAACTGTTTTCATGATAAAGAATTCTCTCTCTCTCTCTCTCTCTCTCTCTCTCTCTCTCTCTCTCTCTCTCACACACACACACACACACACACACACACACACACACACACACACGTAGTTTCAAAACTTCCATAAGTTTTCCAACATGCTGAACTAATACCCTTAACGTTACCAGTAAATGGTTTCAAGGTTAGTAAGCATCCCCAGTGGTAGCAGGGTGTGGAGCTCAGTGGCTGCATTTGTTGTCACGCCAAGTAAACAAGACTATTCCGCCTCAGGGAACGAACTGACAAACTTATGCCCACAGTCAGAAAGAAGTTACTCCCACTCACTCAAACTTTCACACACTGCTACACATCCTGACTCGCTCTTTCACTCTTACATCCATTCATTCACTCTATCATCTAACACTCATACTCTCACTGAAGGTGGCGTCACACTAGACAGTTTTGGCTAACATTATAGCCGTTTTTGCTGCCCATTATCTAAAATGACCAACAAGCGGTGAAATTTCGCCTGCCACAAGAAATAGATAGCAGTTTGACAGAGAGCATTGTTTCAGCGATGAGTACTCAGATGAACCCAATATTTATTCTTGTACCTGTGAATATAACAATTCATTAGATCATTATGCACTGATAAGTAATTATATTGTGCTTATCAATCACTTCGATTTTTTTCTAGTGTTCTAAAATCGAAGTTCGGACTCTGTTCACCTGCAGCAGATAGGATGGCCTCACTATGGCCTTATTTATCATCTTCTACTGGTACACAATTCATTATTTTGACAGTAGTGGCATAACACTGACTGGCAGTGGCAGCAACAGATTACCCAATTCTCTGGGACCATCAACATAAACTCATCAACATATCAGCAATAACAGAGAACAAAGTGGACGTACAGTAAACCTTCGATATACAGAGCCCATGTAAACGAGGAGGGTCCAGTAGTTACCAGCCGCGATAGCGAAACTGGTATTGTTATCAATTTGTCTGTCTGTGTTTCTGTTAGAACGATAGCTTCGTTACCGCTCAAGGTATCATCAAAAAAATTTACAGGTGTGTAGTAGGGATGAAAATCACCTACGGGTTCGAAACTGTTGAAAGTAGGTAAATGTCTGTGCGTCTGTTAGCACGATAACTTCGCAACCGCTCTAGATATCATTACAAAAGTTTACAGGTGTGTAGTAGGGATGAAAATCTCCTACGAATTCGAATTTGATATAAGTAGGTCCAGGTCAAGATCAAATTCCGAGCCGCGCTAGATGTGTATCGGCTCGCGGCTGGCGTGATTCCCCCGTTGGGGAGGCCTCTAGTTCGATTTTCATTTTCATTTGCCATGTCATTCTGAAGAGAGACAAGTACAGTACCAGAGAGAGATGTGCAAGCAAACAGTGAGTGTAAGCAAGCAGAAAAGGTGAATGATTATAGAGAAACAAATACACATAACTCTGTCAAGTATGGTGAGATGGCACAATTACAAACGGACACTGGACAACAAGATATATTTGGCGAAAGCAGATATTGAAGCCCAGATCATTAAAGACCAAAAATGGCTTTGGAACTGAGAGGTTCAGGGTAATTAACCCATTAGCTCCCAGAGTTCCTGTGTGAGGGATTTTGCTGGAAGGGTGCTAGGCATACCGCCCTCCGGCTGTCGGCTCATAGTCGCGAAGCTCATAGCTCCCTACCCCAGGGTTCCCTTCTTTATTAAATTTTGAAAATGCCCAGTTCCGTCCTATACTGAGGACACTGGGCGTAAATGGGTGAATATAACACTGTATCTTGCCAGGCATGGTGAGGTATTCAATTATCATGATGAAAGTAACATTTTCAAACAAAGGGAACTTCCTAAAACTTGCTGATCCATTTGGCAAATATGATCCTCTCATCAAAATGCAGCTTGATTCTCTCAAGCACATTCAGTCCCAATAGAAAAGATCTCTGTAGTCTTTTTTATAAAATAGGATACGAAATGATATTATCAAGGTCCAAGCCACTCAAGTCAGAAGAATAATTCTCAGAGAAATGGATGATTTCAGAATCTTTTCTATTCTCATAGATGAGATCATTGATGTTGTACCCAAAGTGCAAGTGCCCTTTGTTGTGGGATTTGTCCACACGTTCGTGACACAGCCGCTACAACTAGTGAAGCTTTCGAGGATCCTAGTATATTACTTCTTGAGGAAAATGGATTTGAAGATTTTGAATATCAGGAGCTAAGGCTATGATGCAACTGTAGATATGGTCTCCAGTCTGGAATACAAACCCATAGTGACAAAACAGGTATGTACACCTCCGGACAAAAGAAACAGACACCCGGACAGTCCCTATAGAGGCAGTGGGTTGTGTCTAAATTGGCTTGTAGGAGTGGGGGAGAGGGTATTGGTAACCGGGAGGGGCGTAAGCGGAACGATGAGAAGGTAGTTGTAGCCAGAAGGAGAGGGGGGGGGAGGGGGAAGAATGGCAGGACTGGTGGGGGTAGAGGACATAGACATAAGGATGATTGAGGCAGCGGGTGTACGAAGGTTGGGGGTTCTGGAGTTGGTGGCTACTTAGCATAACTAATTTTTTATGTCGATTATTTTGGCTTGATAGTGACAGCCATCTCGTGCAAAAGTTATTTGAACATTTGCATGTGACAGATTAAAGGATACTGCAATATAAATCAAATTATTCAGGATAAGTGTTCACGAAGTGAATCATTAAACAAACCACCAATACGACGCCTGAACACACAGTAACGGATTTTTACATTGCCTTTGAAAATGTCATCCACGTATGCTTTGATCTGTATATCTAGGTAATCACGGCTAATTATGATATGGAATTGAAGACCCCGCACTTTTCAGAGGCCGTTCCATAGCAAAGGGTGTTTTGAGGCTTGTTCTCATAAATGCAGTATCACTTCTGAAACACGTTGGTGACCCTGATTGTTCTGTCGCCTCCTTAGAAAGGCGGGTGTATGAATAGAAAAGCTTGCTACTTATTACGAGTAAGCACCCGGAAATTTGGTATGATGAGAGAGAGAGAGAGAGAGAGAGAGAGAGAGATAAAACAGGCAAATTATAACCTTCTAGATGGCGAATGCGCTCATACTTGACAATGATAGTCTCGCCACATTATTACCCTCACATCCATCACCCCTCTGCTTAGTTTACGATGCTGCGCCGTGCACAGGGTTCAACATATGTTCTGGTCAGGGAACGATATTCATCACAACCCTTATTCAGATATGTGACCTTCTATGGTACAAGCTGGGGAGTCGACCTGCAGCTCCAAATATGATAAATCATGCCCGATAGACTGCATTCTCTCGGGGACGGTGAATGAACTGGGTAATATCGATGCAAATGAGTATGCTTCACAGATATATGAACCTTTACCAAACCGTGATTTATACAACGAGCACAGGTAAACACATTCATATTGATGTACAGTGTAAATAATCATACATCATGCTTCCATCTTCGATCTCCCATCTCATGTCACGTTTGTCATCTTCTTCTATCCTCCCCACTATCCGGATGAGTTCATGAATACATGATCTGGAGCACCAATATAAACAACTCACCATCCCCCTCCATCATACTCTCCATCCAACAATCCTCCCTCCCCACACTCCAACACGCCAGCTAGAAACGACCCACGCCCCTGTGTAGGGGCTGCCTGGATGTCTCTGTTTCTTTTGTTCGGAGGTGTACATTGTCATGCTAACTGCACCAACTTGATCTTACTGGAGTGTGCCAAATCCAGTACTTTTTTTTTTTTTTTTTTTTTTTAGAGCATCCGCTGGGATCCGCCATTACGTCATTATAAATATACGTTGTCCCCTCTGAACAAGAACTTCATGAGCTAAAAAAAAAAAAATGGTCTGACACTAGGTGGACTAGCTGTGAAGACATCCTGAGAACTGTGATGAAGGTGCGCTATGGTCTGGTACAGCTGCCTCAAAATATGGCTGAGAGTGATCCCCCAGATTCACATGGCAGTGATGCTAAGATTTTCTAGTGAAGTATAGATTTTTTATTTGTACTGTGTATGGAGACTGGCACTGCCATTGCATCGGCTGCACTTCAGTGGAAAGATATTGTTGTGGCAGATCCATACACAATTGTTGAAGGGGTCATGAAAAGGATGTTAGAATTAAGAACAGATGAAAGGATTACGATCCCATTTGCAGGATAGGTTCAGCTGAATAATCGTTTAGATACTTTCTTTGGGGCATATCCAGGACTTTGGTGGGAGGAAGGTTCACTGGATATATATTCTTGACCCACAATATTGAGAGGTATAGGAGTAGCGTAGGCAAAAACACGAAACACAAGAAGCAGATTAATGACTATATTACGACCACTTCCAAGGCAATCATTAGTATCTGAAAATTGCCAAGAGAACACTATTATTTATTTCCTGTGTTCACTGAGGAAGAGGGAAGGGGAGGATTCAAGCAATACATAAACAGATGGAAAGATACCTGCTTCTCATAGCTTTCTATTTCTGTTCTTTACAGTAAAAACTACAACATGTGTCTCAGTAATACCTGACAAGAGGAAGTAAGGCAGTAGTTTCTAAGCTTTTAGGTGTCATGTATCTCTTTTGCTGCCACTGTTCAAATAAGTACAGCCTGTCTCATCGGTCTTTAAGATCTAAGCTCAGAGTCAGAATCTGTAATCTTTCTCTCTTGATATAATTCAAACATCATGATGAAACACCTGATAACTTTCGGACAACGAGGTTAGCAATGACAATAATGTTTGGTGAGAGAAACCTGTACTTTACAGAGGAAAAATCATCCAATATATTACCATTATGCCAGAAGTCGTACCCTGGACTCTCAGGTAAGAGCCAGGCAGCAATCCACTACATCATGTTTGACCTGGTCGTGGCGTACTGGATTGCTGCCTGGCTCCCACCTGAGAGTACCGAGTTCGTTTCCCGGCATGATGATAATTTATTGGATGAAATAATGTTTGGTATTTAAAACTGTTTCAGTAACGAACACTTATGAAATTATGTGGTTCTAAATAAGTCTCGTTATTTTGTTTCCACCAAGCACGTAACTACGTACACACATTTTGTTGGAGTTCAGAGTGAACCTGTTATCACAGGTGTATTGGACCAAATAACAGTATACTGTCTGGCTCTCGTTAGCCTCATTACGTGTAACTAGGACAAGGCATGGATGTGCAACCACCCTGTAACTAAGTTACCCGGATTGTTACTTTTCATGAACCGTATTGACTGTGTAGATTAATTTCCAATGCGCCCTCAAGAAAGTAGAAAGAGAAAAGAGACAAAAATAAATCCATGAATCCAAGCCCCCCAAAAGACAAACCTTTGCAGAGGTTTCCATACATCCAGTCAGACCTCCATGTACCCCCTGGGATACACGTACCTCGGACTGAACAACTGGTGTGTAGGATGAAATCGTTGAAGCAACTCATTGATCAGAGTTAAATCTTTAAGTCTGCATAGGCATAATATACAACATCCTTTATTTTGTAGATTTGTACCCACCACGTAACTCTCACCAAAGAATGGTCTGTAAACATCTTCCTTCTTGCTCCCGCAACCCATCACCAAACAAACAGTTTCTTGAAACCGTGTTAGCTCTCCGCGCCTTCGTGGAAGTTGCATTCATCGTGAGGTGGTGTTGCAGGCATGGGTATGTAAAACTGTTGTGGGTGTCAGCATGGCAGGTCTAAGCGTTCATGTGACAGAACTTTGCTTCTGTTGCATGGTTTCTTATGAGTGTCAGTCCTGTGGCATGATTTTATTTTGTTGATTCAGGTTCATGATTTTTTTTCTTTTTTGTCTGTTCAGATGTGTGGTTTGTTTTTGCTGGTTAAATTGCGTATTTTCTTTCTTTTGGTTCATTTGTGTGATTTTCATATGATGTAAAGTTAGTTCAGGTATTCCCAGATCCTAGGTATCTGATTCAGATTTCAGTATGTGTGTCAGTGTCGGATCGGGGGGAGGGGGGTTCTATTGGTGCGAAGGAAACCTCCACACCACCAGTCACTCTCCGATTTTTTTTTTTACAGTGCCTCAACCATGAATGACGTATCGCAATAACGGACGAAGCGACTCGGAAGGTGAACGCCTTTATCACGCTACCATCATGCTATTATGATTAGTTGATTAGTGTACTACTAGATCGGCCAGGATTGCTGCGCCGAACCCTCTGATGTATGTCAGTGATTAGGAGAACTTAGGGAAAGGAGAGAGGGAGGGCGTGGACCAGCTGATTTATACCTGGCCTTTTCGACATATACTAAAGGAACAGCTATTGCCCGTCCAGACAGCATCAGAATGCACCATTGTAAATGTGCTCTGCTTTTCAGGAGGAAACTTCCAGACCCTCTGCACCTCCTTCATCACGTACTATGAGCGTGTGGCTGACTGGTGTTCGAAATAGGTCAGTGCATTGTTGGGGGCGGGAGAGATTCATTATCTTGGATGCCCACAAAGCAGGAGGAGGGGGGGGAGGGGAGAGGGTATGCAAGTGGACCGAGCCTTGTGCAGATGGGTGCTGTAAGCCCCCTCCGAAATCAGGGCAATATATGGCCTTAGGCAATGGGTAATAGATGGAGCACCGCTCATAAGTTCAGAAAGCAGTACTCCCAGCATCATAAAGCCGACTCCATACCTTCTTTACCCAACGCACAGTTGTTGACATTATACACGGGTTTTATTCGCCCCTGTTTAGAGTACAACTCTCATATGTGGGGAGGCTCCCCACATACAGCTCTTCTCAATAGGGTGAAATCAAAGGCTTTCCGTCTCATCAACTCTCCTCCTCTTACCGGCTTCCTTCAACCTCTGTCTCTTCGCCGCACTGTTGCATCTTTATCTCTTTTCTATCGTTACTTCCATGGTCACTGCTCCTCTGAACTGTCTGCTTGCATCCCTCCACCTCTACGACGGGTGCTTAGCACCCGCCTAGCAACAAACTCTCATCCCTTTTCTGTCCAGCTCTCTAATGCAAGGGGTAACCGTTACTCCCAGTCCTTCATTTATGCAACAGGTCAGCTCTGGAACTGTCTCCCTCTGTCTGTATTTCCTACTTCCTATGATCTCCAGTCTTTCAAACGCAGTGTGTCTAGGCATCTCGAAATGAACAGATCTTGAATTTGGCTCTCTTTTTTTTTTTTTTTTTTTTTTTTTTTTTGGGGGGGAGGGGATGGTTTGCTGTCTCCGGCCTTTAGTTCCTTCTTTCTTGCGTTAAAAAAAAAAAAAAAAAGCTGTAAATTAAGAATAAATGAGTGCATCATCTTCGAAGTCTCCCCGAAATCGAGAGCTCTAAGGAAGCATATTTCCATATTTTCTTGCAAAAGAGACAAAAAAAAATAATGTCGGGATATTTTAGATTTACCCATAGCATAAAACCACACTATAAAATTAAGCTAGACTGGCTATAAATCATCTTTTTGTTTTTTTAATTAACATAACAGAGGAAGGAAAAGCAAATGAATAAAAAAAAAAATAATCCATACACAAGATTACTGGTGTCTTCTGTTCATAAAATATCTGTAACAGTTAGACTTGAACAGCTGTAAGTTGAAGTTTGTAGGGAAACAACTCTGGGGAAATGTGTTCCAAAGAGATACAGTTCGGGGAATGAAAGAATTCTGATAGGCAGAAGTTCTGCAGTATGGCTGAGTGACATTCCAGTCATGAACGCTGCCAGCTGCCCGTGTAGCACGAGGGAAGGCATGGAGAGGTGGCACCATGGATGCAACTTCGTCTGATTGTAGGGGAAGTAGTTTATTTGTAATGGCAGGTTGTTAATAATTCTAACAGCTTTGTTCTGAATTTTGTCTAGTTGTTTTAATGCAACCTCTCCACATCCATTCCACAAGGGTGAGCAATATTCAAACTGAGAGCGCACATGACTCTTATAAATTATAGCCAACTGCTCGTCAGTGAAGAAGTTACGGACTCTGTACAATGATCCAAGCTTCTCTGAGGCGGTTCCAGCAAGTGATCTAACATGAGAGGTCCAGCTGAGGGCATCGTTAAGTGAGACGCCGAGAATTTCAATACTTTTGGAGATGGAATTATTAGTAGCACTGAAGGTAATATACGAATCTGGCAATATCTGTCCATTAGCAAATTGTATAAACTTAGCTTTACTAGCATTAAATGAGACAAGGTTGTTTTGTCCCCATTCACTGATCATAGATAGGTCTTGATTTATGGAGATGGCTGTACTGAGTCGAGAGGTAGAGATATTAGACTTTGTTAATGGGTGTCTGAGTGTGAATGACCTATGTAGTGCTAGAGTCATCTGCACATGAGTGGATGGGATTATGGGTGGCAGATATGAGATCAGTAATATGAACCAGGAACAGGGTTGGCGCTAGAACTGATCCCTGTGGCACGCTGGCGTTAATTGAGTGGAAATTGGAATATACATCATCTACTGTTACTCTCATTTTCCTGTCACTGAGATATGAGGAAATCAAAGGAACAAAAGACGTTAGTCCATAGGAAGGGAGCTCCGACAGCAGGGAACGGTGCCATAGTCTGTCGAAAGCTTTAGAAATATCAAGGGCCACTGCATGAGTCTCTCCATGCAGGACAACTGATTGATGGATGGTATGAGTTAGGAGATTGAGTATGTCAATGGTGGACCTTTCGTGGTGAAAATCATATTGTCCATCACTAACCAAGCTGTTGGATTCAAGATGTTTAACCTTGTGCTTATTAATTAAAATTTCAAATACCTTACCAAAAGAAGATGTGAGAGCTATTGGTCTGTAATCAGAGGGGTCAGAGGAACTTCCTTTCTTCGGAATTGGGTGGATGTTGGCTTCTTTCCATGAATTTAGTAATGAAGAAGTATGTATGCATAGTCTAAATAATTTAGCTAGAACAGAGGCAAGTTCAGGGGAACATTCCTTCAAAACAATTGGCGGAATTCCATCAGGGCCTTGAGCTTTGTTGATAAGTAAATTGTCTAGGATGGACTTTACGTATCTTGTCTGTATTTTAAGCGGAGCAATTTCGGGAAAGTCAAGTTCTAGTACTGGGATATTCTGGCTGGTTCGTCTATGGTAGAATTTCTTGCAAATGTACTGGCAAAAATATCTGCTTTCCCACGTGGGTCATTTGTAATGTTGCCATCTGAAGATTTTAGTGGGGGAATGGATGTTGTCTTGTTAAAGTTATTATTGAAAGAATTAAGAGTTGACCAGAATATTCTATTGTCATTAGGGTTGTTCAGTAGTTTTGATGCTTGCTTTTGAAGGAAGTTTGATTTAGCTAGATGTATTACAGCTTTTGAATAATTTCTAGCAATTTTAAATTGAAAGAGTGCTTCAGATGTTTTTTATTTTAAATAAGAGTTATATGCTAATGACTTTTGGGCTGTTGCTCTGGCACAGTTGCCATCAAACCATTTTGAAGAGTTCGATCTTTTAGTGAACTGTTGACTTGGTATGAATAAATCCATACCAGCTAGTATTAAGTCACAAATGTGGGACTGAGTAGAATTGGGATCACTAGAGAAGAAAGACTGCCATGGAATGTCAGCAAGATAATTCCTAATTCCATCCCAGTCTGCCCTATCAAAGTGCCATCGGGTCACCCTGACAGGTTCAGAACGGGGAGGTGTGGGGGGGTTAACTAATGAGGCTTTGATGAGATTGTGGTCAGAGGATCCAAGTGGTGACAGTACCTCTATCCTGTATTGATCTGGATTATTTGTCAAGAATAAATCCAAGAGATGGGCATTATGGTCAGGATTATCAGGTATTCTGGTTAGTTGCTCTACCAGCTGGGTGAGATTAAACGATTCCACAAACAGCTCGAACTCTAGTCCTGGCAGAATGCAATAACCAATCAACATTATGTATGTTAAAATCACCCAAAATGGTAATTTCGGTTCTAAGGGCAAGATTAAGGTTACTCAACTGTGTGGATATGGAATCAAATACACTGGGTTCCGAAGAAGCATTGGGGGAGCGATAAACTACACAAATATATTTGGTAATATTTTGACAATTTAGTTTATATAATGAGTAATCAAAACTGGATGAAGTGAAGTTTAAAACTGTGTCAACTGCATATTGGGATTTGATATAACAACAGGTGCCGCCCTTGTTACGGAAGTTTGTGAGGAGATGGTAACCGGGAAAACAAAATGGGGATATATCAGTAGAGGGTGAGATTTATGGTTCTGTAATACATTCTGGAACAATATTACTAACTTAGCAACTTGAGTCTTCTTCACAGTGTGATGAACATCGTTCATAGGATGCAAATAAATTGCTCTCTCCTACATTTCAAAAAACAAGGTAATAAAGTTTATGGTTTTATTCACATATTGAATTACCACATTTGTAAAGTAAATATATCCCTAGTAACAATTTCAAACATCTTATTTAGGCCTTTTTATGACCAATAGTTGGTCCTCTTGCATAGTCTACTTCCATGGGTCTTGTATCTGAGGGAGCCAAACCTCCCTAAACTCCCCCGCATTTCGAACACTGCGGCTGGCTCAATCAGAACGGTACAGAACCCACCCCCCTTCGATTTTTTCTGGATCCTCCCCTGCTCGTGGTCTCAGTTACAGTTATGTAAAGAGTTTACTATGAATGGTTGCTGCGATTTAGATATACTTTGTTAACATATATACCTGCACATTTAGTTTAACCTCGTCAAAACGGTTATGACGATTTGATGCAACGTAATGGAGTTCTCTCGTAATCCGAGTTTAAATGAAGGCTGGATGTAACCTCTCTAGTTCTTGAAGTATACCTCAAACTAAAGGAAATTGTCTGAGGATGACAAGATTATAATGAAAAGACGTCATGAACTAATGGATTTTATTTCCAGTTCCTTGTCACTGTGGCAGTGATGATGGTTTACTTGCAGGATATCATGCACTTGATGGCTCCGTCATGGCCCTCCTTGAAAAAGTTGAAGGCCTTCTGGAACTCTTCGAACTTGAAGCGGTGTGTGATGAGAGGCTTCACGTCCACCAGGCCCTTGGAGATCATCTCAATGGCGGGCGGGTAGCTGGGCGGGGGAAACTATATTATTTATGTGCGGCTTATAGTTCGGTATCAGGGAAGGGGTAAGGGATAAGTGTGTAACTGAACGAGAAGGATCAACCTGGTTGCGTAATAACAGTGAAATCGTCTACAGGTTGTTGTTGTTGTTGTTGCTGTTGTTGTTGTTGCTGCTGCTGCAGCTGTTGTTGTTGTTGCTAAACCTCACTCATTCTGGCTAAGAAGACCCGTTGAAAACAAGTAAGCAACTGCTGCTATGGGGCCTTCCTTCAGGTACAGTACATTACATGCACAGTGCAGGAAATCGACGACTCCTTGTGGTAGACACCGCCTCGCCAAGGTCGAACTGGGGTCCTTTTTCACGGCGAGGTGCACAGAAATATGAGGAGGTTTGGTTTCCGGGTGAACACCGCAGCTGCTCCACCCATGATCACAGCGCCACCATATGTAGGCTCCCCTTCAGCGCCATCTCTGACGATCACAAGAATAACTTAAAATTTAGGTGTCTCCAACAAGAAAAGGCAAAGATAAAAGCAAAAACAATAAAAAAAAAAAAAGCTGCAATAATAACAACCAGTTCGGTATCAGCCACTCTTCCAGGTGCAAAGACCCGAGGCTGAGCTATTGTATTCCACATTATAAACCTACATCCGGTACGGAAGAGGTTTTACACACACACACACACACAAACAACGATAAACAAAGGTGGGTGGCAGTGCAGGCAGCAGCTGTTGTAAAGATAAAAGGCCGAATTTTCATTGCAAAAGGAGATTTCGTGTTAAATCATTTTCAGCTACACATTTTTCCTAAGTATCTCAGCATGCTCAGGCTCCTGCGACTCATTCCGAGCTGAATACTATCGTCTCACTTAAATGAAACAGAATACAGGATGGAGTTGCCCTAACATATGAGGAGGCAATGGTACCAGAATTAACACTTTCAAACTCCCATGACTCATTCTCATTTAAATACAATCGTCTGAAACCGAACAGAAGACGAACTGCATCGCTTAGGGAGAAGTGGTTGTCTCTTCTGCTAACGAAAATTCGGCGATATTTAAAAGATATAAATAGCATACAAAACATTTATCAAGGAGTAATTTTGCCAAATAAATCACTTAGGAAGAAATGTTACGGGAATACATCTATTATAACGCCCTCAGCACGATAACGGATATTTCATTTTATTCTTGTTGACTACAGACGAGTTTTTTAAAGATACGAATAAAGTAAGAGTATGTCTGATTGAGGGTGTTCAGATGTACTTATTTTAAAACAGAATACAGTATTAAGTTAACATGCACAACGAATCCCTTACAAAGAAGTGCTACTGTGTTACCCATGTCGGCATGTGGCTCATCATCTGCAGTGTAATCTTCAGTATATATATATATATATATATATATATATATATATATATATATATATATATATATATATATATATATTGTTCTTCGAGAGTTACTTTGTAGTGGTGGGCAGGCATCACTAGTAGTAGTCAGACTACTATAGATTGAAAGCATTGCTCCCCACCCACCCGCCCTCCGGGGATAGGAACGAAGACGGCGAAGAGGAGGATGGCAAGGCCACCTCATCTCCTGAGACCCTTTCAAGGAAGAGCCCCAGCTGGAAAAGGTGGTGATGGCTTTTTGCGGATAGGGACTAGTAGGGCGGTGAGGAGGCTGGCCAAGCCACCTCAGCCCCCCTCCCCTCTCCTGAGACCTTCTTCAATCCCAGCGCCAGCAAGAAAGGGAGGTGGTGGCCCTTCAGGAGAGGAGACGGGCCTGCTCGTGGAGTGCTACCATACGGAGGTGATGTGCCTTAAGTGCTGCTTCGACTCTGTAGCAGGCATTCTACTAGCAACACTCAGGTGAAATTCTCACCCACCACAATATTTGGGAGAGGCCTGTCCTGCAGTGAAATGTTACAAACTGCAGATAACGATGAAAGATAGATTAATAGATAGACAGACAGAGATAAATAGATAGATAGATTAACAGATAGACTGACAGATAGATAGACAGATAGATACAGACCGGGACAAATTGCACTGTCCTAATCTCAGGATAAATCTCAGCTACTGCCCTGGTTGTTGTTTTTGTTGTGTGTGTGTGTGTGTGTGTGTGTGTGTGTGTGTGTGTGTGTGTGTGTGTGTGTGGGTGTGTGTGTGTGTGTGTGTGTGTGTGTGTGTGTGTGTGTGTGTGTGTGTGTGTGGGTGGGTGGGTGTGGGTGTGGGTGTAGAAACTATCAGCGAGCGAAAATAACTGGTATGGTTAGAGGAAAATATGCTCCAATGCCCTTTCCTATACCCACCAGTCACCAGCATACCCACCGGTCACCAGTATACCCACCAGTCACCAGTATACCCACCAGTCACCAGTATACCCGCCAGTCACCAGTATACCCACCAGTCACCAGTATACCCACCAGTCACCAGTATACCCGCCAGTCACCAGTATACCCGCCAGTCACCAGTATACCCACCAGTCACCAGTATACCCGCCAGTCACCAGTATACCCACCAGTCACCAGTATACCCACCAGTCACCAGTATACCCGCCAGTCACCAGTATACCCACCAGTCACCAGTATACCCGCCAGTCACCAGTATACCCACCAGTCACCAGTATACCCACCAGTCACCAGTATACCCACCAGTCACCAGTATATCCGCCAGTCACCAGTATACCCACCAGTCACCAGTATACCCGCCAGTCACCAGTATACCCACCAGTCACCAGTATACCCACCAGTCACCAGTATACCCACCAGCCACCAGTATACCCACCAGTCACCAGTATACCCACCAGTCAACAATATACCCACCAGTCACCAGTATACCCACCAGTCACCAGTATACCCACCAGTCACCAGTATACCCACCAGTCACCAGTATACCCACCAGTCAACAATATACCCACCAGTCACCAGTATACCCACCAGTCACCAGTATACCCACCAGTCAACAATATACCCACCAGTCACCAGTATACCCACCAGTCACCAGTATACCCACCAGTCACCAGTATACCCGCCAGTCACCAGTATACCCACCAGTCACCAGTATACCCACCAGTCACCAGTATACCCACCAGTCACCAGTATACCCGCCAGTCACCAGTATACCCACCAGTCACCAGTATACCCACCAGTCACCAGTATACCCACCAGTCACCAGTATACCCACTAGTCACCAGTATACCCACCAGTCACCAGTATACCCACCAGTCACCAGTATACCCGCCAGTCACCAGTATACCCACCAGTCACCAGTATACCCACCAGTCACCAGTATACCCACCAGTCACCAGTATACCCTCCAGCCACCAGCATACCCACCAGTCACCAGTATACCCATCAGTCACCAGTATACCCACCAGTCACCAGTATACCCAACAGTCACCAGTATACCCGCCAGTCACCAGTATACCCACCAGTCACCAGTATACCCACCAGTCACCAGTATACCCGCCAGTCACCAGTATACCCACCAGTCACCAGTATACCCGCCAGTCACCAGTATACCCACCAGTCACCAGTATACCCACCAGTCACCAGTATACCCGCCAGTCACCAGTATACCCACCAGTCACCAGTATACCCACCAGTCACCAGTATACCCTCCAGCCACCAGTATACCCACCAGTCACCAGTATACCCACCAGTCACCAGTATACCCACCAGTCACCAGTATACCCACCTGTCCACGTAGCGGAAGACGCCCCTCACGTCAATCTCCCTGACCATGGCGTTGACGAGTGGCAGTGTGATCTCCGGTGGCAGGATCCCCACGGGCAGCAGCACGCCCCGGGCACGCGTGGCCTGGGGGTGGGAGGCAGGTGTGACTGACAAGGATAGGCTACCACCGAAAACTTATGTGACTCTTGTGTGACTGACAATGGGCTGGACACCCGTAGGGTTCTTATGGTTCTAAGCACCTCTACCTTACCAATGTATCACTGCGTTTGTTCATTGAATATTGTTCCCTGTGTCATTTGTGCAATGTGTTCGTAATTTATAAAAATGACATAAAAGAAACTAATAAGGTTTAGTACACAAACTAAAGCAGACGAGAATACGACCCAAGGAAAACACTAGTTTTTTTGTTTCCAATTCTGTGCCTTGGCTTCACAGCCAGTTCCCTGAGACCCAACAGTTATCCTACGCACTATACCAGTACTTATCCAAATGCCATTACCCACTGTCTACATTGAATACATACAGGACTGGTGTACTGGCATTAGCAGGAGAATCTTTACATGTCGGCGGGTCTTTCGGTAGATCAGTAAAGTCAACTTCACGCATTTCAAATCCTTAAATTATTTCCTACCCCAGCCGGGATTTGAACCTGGGTCCATTGGACCTGCAGGCTCCCTCTCTGCAGATTCGTCCTCCTCTACGCCAGAGTGAAGGAGGGGGACAGATGGTGATAAAGTAAATGTTGGGAGACGGGACTACGATGGCTCTATTTTACGGCTTAGGGACAATCAAAAACTCAATAAGGATGCGAACCACAGTGGGTTGAGGAGGAAGGACCAGTGTTGCGTGCTGTTTTATTCTTTAAGGCTCACATAGTACACTGTGTGACGTATATACTGTTCAGTATACACAAACTTCCAGTCCCCAAAGCTGCATCATATAGGACGCTAAATTTGCTCTTAAGGCATTAGTCACAAGGCACAAAAATCTCTCTTGAAAAAACAAAATAAGTTAAAATGACAAAACTTGGAAAAGATTAGTAAAAAAAATATTACAATGGCCAGAAATTTCCCCAGACTTAGCTCTATCAAGCTAAAACGACAGCAAAATTGGAGTGGGACGGAGGGTGGGGAGAAGAGAGAGTGGGCGGATTTCACGTGTTTGTTTGTTCGTACGAACAAAATATAGTGCGTTAACCTATTCGATATCAGGATATCATTTTACTTAATCGTCTTATCGCCACAAGATGGTATACAGCATAGACAGGGGGGAGGGGTTAGGTTTAACCTACTGTAATCCCTTCACTACGAGACATCTCCATTACCTTTAATAAAAACGTTTAATTGAAGCAAAAATAAGACTAAAAATAGGTCATCGTATAGAAAGGATTAGTGAGTTAATTGACGATCAGAGATCATGGAGCTCGCTGACATGTGCAGGTCTTTTCACATGACGGCAGGAGGCGCCACCATCAAGCATTATTCCAACGGCAGTTACTGGACCCTCTGTCCTTACTGACTGCTGTTTTATTCCTTAACATGCACACACACACACATATATATATATATATATATATATATATATATATATATGACATAAAAGAAACTAATATATATATATATATATATGTGTGTGTGTGTGTGTGTGTGTGTGTGTTAGAGAAACACACATTATGTGTGCGTACCATATGTGGAAAGTTTTTGTCGCTCCAGGCGGGAATCGAACACGGTTTCTCAAGACAAAAGCCAAGCACCGTTATCACTACACCACGGCGTGATAAAAGCTAAATCACCTGAATTTTTTGAAGAACCAGGTAAATCCGTTATGGCAGGATATTTTTCGTCCCAGTCCATTTGATGATAAATATTTCAGATACATCAGGATTTTTCTTAGCCTCATGCAACTCGGCAAGTGACACTGCAATTTTAGTCTATCCCAGCCAGTACACAAGCTTCTTCCTGTATGCTGGAGAAACATGCATTAGACGTGCATACATATTATGTAGAAAGTTTCTGATGCTCAAACTGGGAATACAGAGGGTAAAAAATTTTCTGTATAAGGATATTTTATCGCAAGCAAAATAGACGGTCGATCTTCAGATACTGTTCTGAAAAACCTATTCTTACAATAAGATAAGGTGAGGCGAGACCTCATCATGGATAGAGGAAGGCGAACAGAAACGGAAAGAGAGAAAAAGTAAGTAAGGTCAAGTAGAAGAAAGTTGATCTATACAAAGACAAGAAGGTAACTGTATAAGATGTAAGAAAAGTAAGCAGCAAAGAAGCAAAAAATGTACCCTTGTATTAGGACTTTAGACAACATCCAATTGAATGTTAATACCACAGCAAGGAATGGACGCAGGGAAAGGCTTAACGGGGGATTTGGTAGAGGGAGTGCAGACAGGGAGGATCCAGGAACAAACATGAGTTATTATCAGGGCACAGAGTAGTATTAGACAGACAGACAGAGATGATGTGTATGTGTTTGTGCTTATGTGCACGTTGTGTGTGCGCATTATGTGTATATTGTGTTATGGTTATCTTTGTGTGTGTATGTGTGTGTCTATGTTCCGAATATATACTATCTGGAGATCCGGTTGACAGGTTGCCACCATATTTGGCCAAAAGAAGCGGACAGTTGTCCGACTAGGTTGACCAGGTTTGAAGGCTTTACACCCAAAAGTCCTTGAAATATCGCAGTTTTAATAAAAGTGAGAAAAATATAATAATACTGGCAAAAACAAGAATACTTCCCACAAGGAAGGATAATTTTGATAAAGAAAAACTTCCCATAGCCATTGCCTCTTAGAAGCCGAGTTATAAAGGAACCTTGAGAAGAAGTTATAAAGGAACCTTGAGAAGAAGTTATAAAGGAACCTTGAGAAGAAGTTATAAAGGAACCTTGAGAAGAAGTTATAAAGGAACCTTGAGAAGAAGTTATAAAGGAACCTTGAGAAGAAGTTATAAAGGAACCTTGAGAAGAAGTTATAAAGGAACCTTGAGAAGAAGAAAAAAAAGAAAAAGAAGAAAATGAAAAAAAGAGAAAAAGAAAGAAGAAGAAGAAAAAGAAAAAAGAAGAAAAAGGAAAAACAAGAAGAATGACAAAAACAAGAAAACTTCCCAATAATAATATCATTATTGCTACTAAGCATCGGGACTCCACAGACGTCATTCCTGCTCCATCTAACCTAGTCTGCCGTTACTGGCCTAGGCACATTACAACACAGCACTACATTGTCAGCTTCACTCACGTTATAACGCTCACTAACCAAAGTGAGGTCACTGCTACACACAAAAAATAGCGATTCTCTCAAGGAGACTGCCGCTGCAATCGACAAACACGCTGTTGTCTCTTAGGTCCCG
>NC_137054.1:37445923-37510923 GCF_032717465.1 Coenobita brevimanus
TTGAATGAAATTCTTTAGTAACAGCAAGAATGGAACTGATATACGTCCTCGGGCTGAAGGGTAAGTAAATGGTAAATTACAGAAAAATGACCTGTTAACTCTTCCACTTTTATAGTTTTTCTTTTATTTACACCCGCGTTGGCTCGCGAACGAGGGTGTTATACCTTGATTACTGTCTGTCTGTGAATTAAGACAATCACTCGATCTTTTTTTTATCCACTTTACCCAAACTCTGCTGAAGAATGGAGGGAAAGCCCGTGAGCAAACATATTGTTTTTGAATACGGTAATTCAAAGGTCACACAGGACTGCGTGAAACGTTGGCCAAGCAAAATCAACTGTTTTCATCCAGTTTAGACCAAATTTGGGTGAAGGGTTGACGATAAGACAAAAATGAAGTGATTCAGTTTTGAGAACACTTAGCCAGTGGTCAGTATCACAAGGTAGGGTCAAAGTCCAACTCCTGTGTGTGGTTACCAAAAATTTATCTTAAAAGTGTTGAACCGATTGTAGCCGAACTCCGTGGAAGAGTTAAGGGCCAGCCAAGGAGTACACCAATTTTTTTTTTTTTTTAAGAACAATAGTCGGGCTAATGGGGCAAGGCCAACTTAACCAGCTTTTTTATGCAATTAAGAACAACCTTTATGAAAATCTGAATATAAGCACGAATTAACAGATTTAATTTTGAGAACCACCTCAGTGTATTCCTCCTAATTATCTCAGTCACATCCACATCCACCCCACAACGTTCTTTCACTTCGTTTGTCAACCTGTGCAGAGAATGGTGATTGAAAAAATGGCTAAGAGGGTGTATGTAGGTGAAGTGGAAGGAGGGAGAGGGAGGAGGAGACCGAGGATGAGGTGGAGGGACGGAGTTGAGGGGTATATGAGGGAGGGGGGAGTGAGTTGGGCGGAGGTCAGTCAAATGGTGGGTGACAGAGCGACTTGGAGGCGTTTTGTCTGCGGACGTCCTTTGCGGGATGAGGGCGTCAGGCTATAGATAGATAGATAGAATTTTGAGAACAATTAATCAATAGTCAAGGTCACAGGGAAAAGTCAAAGGCCCAGATAACAGGGCAAGGTCAGCTTAGTTTTCATCTGACTTGAATCAGACTTGGTGGAAGGGTTAAGCCAGGCAATGAAAAAGGGACTAAGTCTTGTCAAAGGTCAAGGTCACAGGGCAAGGTCAGATTTCAACCCATGTGCGTCTGTGTGTGTGTGTGTGTGTGTGTGTGTGCACAGAATAAATGAAACAGTTTTGATGTGATTTATGCCAAAGTTGGTGGAAGAATTGAGAATCACTCATGGCGTTCATCTATTGTTGTTGTTTTTTTAATTACAGTATAGTATATCAAAGATCAAGGTCACATGGTACAGTCATCTTTAAAAATTTTTATTCGAGGTAAACTAAACTTTGTGGAAAGGTTCAGGTTAAAACAGTGATAAAGAGATCTATTTTGAGAACAATGAGTCAAAGGTCAAGATTATGGGGAAGGTGGAAGATTATGGTTACTGGGCAGTCATTTCAAACAGTTTTAATCTGATCTGAACCAAAGATGGGGGAAGGGTTAAGGGTTAAGTAAGAAAGAAGTGATGGGATTCTGAAAGCAATATGTTGAAGCTCATGCTCACAGGGTAGTCAAATACTGAGTCCTTAGGCCTGTTTGTGGGCACGAGTGTTGCGTTCTGTGAGTGCTCCTTGATTATTCTTGCTGCAGCCGTCCCTGTTTGCTGGCATTAGAAAAGCTGATGTAGATTTTTAATTCATTTTTTCAGTTAAGAATAAAAAGGTCTCCTAACCTGAATAAAAATTAAAATATCGCCCTGAAATACAAGTAATGAAATATAAAGGTCGTCCTCAGGTTGAAGAGTTAATGTAACATTGTTATCTATAATAATGGTATGTCTGGTACTTATACGTAGCTACATATTGGACATGAGCGTTGTTTGTCTAGGTTTGTTAATTATAAATACCTGAATGTTAATTCTAATCGAGCTTTGTACAGCATATGATTATCTGATAGCTATCAGTAACTAATTATTGGTTCAAAATAAAACTGGCATACAGTATATCCGGTAACTATAATTAACTAAATGTTGACCTCGAGTAATGCTTAATCGATTTTAAGAAATTATGAGTAACTAAAATTGGGCCTGAGTGATGTTTATACGGTGGACAGTAATTATGAGTAACTAGAATGCCAAGATATTTATAGCTAGACCCTTAAGGCTCTTGGCCCAAACAGGGTTAACAGAGATCAGAACGTCCGTAATGAGGTCATTTTATGAATTTAACTTCTTGAAGAATCTTTAGGTATTCATAAAAAATCAAATTAAGAATCTTTGTGAATATGACTCATATCCTTGAAATTTGGGGGTAAAGGGTGGGGTGGCCTAGGAAGGCACATGTAACTGTCCCAGAAGCATGGACATTCGAGGGATATTACACTCGGCTCATTTTAAATCGGTCGTTCAGTAACTTAGGTCGGCACATAGATGGGTTCGGCAAGAACTGGATCTGAGTGATGTTTAGACCGTGTCTGGACATTATGAGTAACTACGGTAAGTATTAGATCAGAGTGATGCAAACCCTCTCATGTTCATACAGTTCCTCCTTAGCTGAATTAAACTGTCTGATGAGAGCCCATATAAAATGGTAGAGTTCGTGCAAACATGTCAGGATTAAGGCAAACAGTATTAACACTCTCAGGCCCCTACGATTCACGCGCCGTTGAATTATTGTCTTGTATAGACCCAACTTAAATAACAGAAGCACATGTGAACATGAGACAGTTATGCATTTGTAATTAATATAAGTAAATCATCCTCCCATTCCTGCTGCAGTAGCATCACAAAATACAACTCACAAACAATGAACTATGCCCACACTGCAGTGCACACCCCCACAACTCAACAAATCACATTCACTCACCACATGGATCACACTATTACGGCACATAAAATCCTTCAGTATAACCACAACGGAAGATTTGTGGCAGCGCCCAGTTAAAGTGGCCGATTACCCATCTGCCCCTCTCCCGGTGACGACTCAAGGTGCCTGGAACCACTGTCTGACTCTCTTCTTCTTCATTTCTGCAACATTCGCGGCCTTTCCTCTAAGTTTCGCTCTGTTGAGCACCACCTCTCCTCCTCTAAACCTCATCTTCTTTTTCTAACGGAGACTCAGCTGTCTGAGGCAACTGACAGCAAACCCTTTTCTGTATCCTCCTACTTTCTCTATACTCATTTCAAAGCCAAAGGTGGCTGTTGTGTATATATACGCAACAACTTATCTTGCTCTCGTGTTCCTGAACTTGATTCTTCTGAATTCTCCACACTCTGGCTTCGGCTTTCCTGTCATTCTCTGACTAAATACATCTGTGCTGTTTACTTATCTCCTAATTCTACTGACTATCAAAAATTCTTCGACTATCTTACTTCTACGATGGAACACATTCTATCCATTTCTCCTTTCTCTGAAATCTCCATTCTTGGAGATTTCAATGTTCACCACCACCTTTGGCTCTCCTCTCCTTTCACGGATCCACCTGGTGAACAAGCCTACATCTTTTCTATCCTTAATGACCTAGAGCAGCTTGTACAGCACCCTACCCGTATCCCTGACCGCCTTGGAGAGAGTTCCAACATACTTGACCTCTTCCTCACAACTAATCCTTCCACTTACTCTGTTAATCTTTTCTCTCCGTTGGGCTCCTCCGATCACAACCTTATTACCTTAACCTGTCCTATCACTCCGGTACGGCCTGTGGACCCTCCAAGGAAACGTCGTCTGTGGCATTTTGGAGCCGCGGACTGGGAGGCCCTCAGGCAGTACTTCTTTGATTTTCCCTGGAATGATTATTGCTTCCATGGCCGTGAGCCATCTGAGTGTACCTTGCGCATTACGGAGGTTATTCTTTCGGGCATGGAAGCATACATTCCTTTCTCATATCCTTTGACTAACGCAAGAAAGCCTTGGTTTAATCACACTTGTTCTAATGCTGTCCGCAACAAGGAGAGGGCCTACAAAAGGTACCAGAGCCAACCCACCCCTGAATCACATCATCTTTACATTTCTGCCCGGAATCATGCTAAGTCTGTTCTTCGCTCTACTAAAAATAATTTCATCCATACTAAATGCTCTCAACTCTCCAACTCGAATTCTTCCCGCTCCTTCTGGCACCTTGCCAAAAATCTTTCTAACAACTTTACCTCATCATCCTTCCCTCCTCTTTTCTACTCTGATGGTTCTGTAGCTATTTCTTCTACTGATAAAGCAGATCTATTCGCACAGACTTTCTCCTCCAATTCCACCTTAGACGATTCCGGTGCTGTTCCTCCATCACTTCCCCCCTCTGACTTCCTCATGGCTGACATTAAAATTTCTTCAGTTGATGTATTTTCTGCCATCACTGGCCTCAGTACTAACAAGGCATATGGGCCTGATGGGGTCCCTCCTGTTGTTCTCAAGAACTGTGCTTCTGTGCTTACACCCTGCCTAGGCAAACTCTTTCGCCTTTGTCTGTCAACTTGTACCTTTCCTTCTTGCTGGAAGTTTGCTCTCATTCAGCCAGTCCCAAAGAAGGGTGACCACTCCCAACCCTCCAACTATCGTCCAATTGCTTTAACGTCCTGTATTTCAAAAGTTTTCGAGTCAATTCTTAATAGAAAAATTTTAAGGCATCTTTCCTATCACAACCTTCTTTCCGATCGTCAGTATGGGTTCCGTCAGGGACGCTCCACTGGTGATCTTCTCACCTCCCTTTCAGACTCCTGGTCATCCTCCTTTCGAGACTTTGGCGAAAGCTTTGCCATTGCACTTGACATCTCAAAGGCTTTCGATCGAGTCTGGCATAAATCTTTAATTTCCAAACTGCCCTCCTACGGTTTCTATCCTTCTATCTGTGCCTTCATCGCTAGCTTCCTTTCTGGTCGTTCTATAGCCGCTGTTGTAGACGGCCATCGTTCTTCTCCTAGATCTATCAACAGTGGTGTTCCTCAGGGCTCTGTCCTATCACCAACTCTCTTCCTTTTATTCATCAATGATCTTCTAGGCTGTACATCTAACCCTATCCACTCATATGCTGATGACTCCACCCTTCACCTTTCCATTCGGTTCCCGCAACGCCCATCTCAACAGTTACTTCAAGAAACAAGGGATGAGGCTATGGCACACCTAATGTCTGACTTGGCTCGTATCTCTGACTGGGGTAAAAATAATATGGTTGTCTTTAATGCATCTAAGACTCAGTTCTTACAGCTATCAACCCAACAAAATCTTCCACAGGTATACCCACTAATGTTTAATAATATTCAGCTTAATCCTGCATCATCCTTGAACATGCTTGGGGTTTCATTTACTCGGGACTTATCTTGGAAAGATCATATTACATCTCTTGTAAAATCTGCTTCCAAGAGATTGGGTGTGCTAAGCCGACTCCGCTCTTTCTTTACCCCTGCACAATTGTTGTCTCTATACAGGGGTTTTATCCGCCCCTGTGTGGAGTACAACTCTCATGTGTGGGGAGGCTCCCCACATACAGCTCTTCTCAATAGGGTGGAGTCAAAGGCTTTTCATCTCATTAACTCTCCTCCTCTTACTGACTCCCTTCAACCTCTGTCTCTTCGCCGCAGTGTTGCATCTTTGTCTCTTTTCTATCGCTACTTTAATGGTCACTGCTCCTCTGAACTGTCTGCTTGCATTCCTCCACCTCTACGACGGGCGCGTAGCACCCGTCTGGCAGCAAACTCTCATCCCTTTTCTGTCCAACTCTCTAATGCAAGAGTTAACCGTTACTCCCAGTCTTTCATTTATGCAACAGGTCAGCTCTGGAACTGTCTCCCTCTGTCTGTATTTCCTGCTGCCTATGATCTCCAGTCTTTCAAACGCAGTGTGTCCAGGCATCTCAGAATGATCGGATCTTGAATTTGGCTCTATATTGTATTTTGTTTTTCTCTTGGAGGGAACTGTTACTGCGGGCTCATGGCCTTTGATTCCTTCTTCCTCGCATAAAAAAAAAAAAAAAATTCACTGGGTTCACATTCAATTAAGCCTGGGGCCACAACAACGATGAGTGACTAAAAATTCAAATTAAAAATAAATAAATATACACAGCCACAGACAACAAGCTCAGTATTTCAGAACTCGTCGTCTTTAGTCAGAGGCAAGTCTTGTTAGGCATCTCAGCATCCAACTCTGTCACTGACGGACTATGTAGGTATATAACCATGTAGGTTTGCTGAATGATTTGGCTGTAATGTAGTGGGCTTTTTTCACAGTTTTTACCCTATTTCAACCAAACTTGTTGAAAGGACTGAGGGTCAGTCAAGAGGTTGACAACTGTTTTTGTGAAAGATAGGTCAACGGCCACAGGGCAGGGTCAGCTTAAACAATTTTGATCCGCTTTAGCCAAAACATAGTGGAAGGGTTCATGGTAAGCCAAGAATGACGGGATTTGATACAAGTAGTTAGAAGTCAAGGTCAATAGGCAAAGTTAGTGTTTATCAGCATCAGTTGTGGTTGCCTACACTAGTTTATTCCTGCTGCTGCCATGCGACTTTATTCAGATTAAGGGAACATCCTTGCAGTGAAGGGGTTAATGATGGCTATAATAGGGCCCGTCCAGTTAGTAAAAATCTCTCCTAACTGAAATCGTATGGAAATAGTAAAGAAATATAAATGACACTCGGGCTGAAGGGTTCACGACGATAATTCATGATGTCTCTATCCACTGGACACCATGGCTTCGTTTTCCTTTATTCTTGCCACACCCAACATTTTTTTTTTCTCCCACCTTAGGCAGGACTCTCAGTGACGTAGTTAAGTATTTGGTCACCACAGCCTCCCATCCTTCAAAACTAGTCTCATTTTTTGGTATATTAATTCCAGATTGTTTCTTTTATTTGTATTTTCATTGATATTTCCATCTTGCAATAATGGCAGTAAACTGAACACGAGATCAATGAGAAATCACTTCATGGGAGAGAGTGATGATTCTCTGGCACAGTGAAACATCAACTGGTGAACCGAGAAGTTAAATAAACACCAAAGACGGTATCATAACAATAGAGATCTGCATAAAGCTGGCATTGCAGACTTCGTAGCATCTCTTCCTTGGTGACTTACTTTGCATATTAAACCTTATAGCATTCTATTGTACATTATCTTTATCGCTGTATCAATGACCTACAAGACCATGTTAAGGTGTAAGGAAGTGGTGTTATAAAATTTCAAAAACCAATAACAATACCATCCTAAAACCCATACGTGTCCCCCCATAGCGTATCTTGTGCCCAGTGTGAGGCATGAAGTCCAACAGTTCGTCCACCTTGACCTGGCAGAGATTTTTGTCATTTTTGTCCTTATTGCAGCTTATCTCACGTAGCGCTGCGGCAGAATAAGATACCACCGAGTTTCAATGACATTCGTTCGTGACTCATCATATTCAAAGGTTAACCTTTTGTTATGGCTCAGTCGCAGAATCATGCGATATTACGGACCTACCTCCTTTCCACGTCTATCTTTGTGACCAGCACCATATTCTAGTATTAATCTCTTGTTATCGCTCTGCATTCAGAACGGTGAGATGGCAGTTTTAGGCCAAATGAACAGAGTATAATTCCTGTACTTGACGGCCAGGTGGCACTCAGGTTGCTATTGTATTTGCTTATTAGTTTACATATTTCAAAAACACTGTTAGACAAAGTAGTAGCAGTAAAGATTAAAAATTCTATTTGTTTTTCATTTACTTACACTACCTATCTGAACCTATTAAAGCATATTCTTCTCAAGTGAGATATTTACTTTCACGAGACCAGAATCAAAAATATGTCTAGATTATAACATTTTAAATAGAAAAAGAAAAGTATTAATTTAGCCAACCAAAGAAAATCATATTGTGGAGTTTCATTCTGACGTGGTTTACCGTCAGTATACCTGTCATCTTGTTTATGTTTGACAGGAACCTGTGCTGCCTAACCTCTGTCTGCAGATCTGCTTCACTCTTCCTTTCCAAATATGCTCTGCACTATTTCCTATAAAAATATCTATAAAACGTGTGTTCACGAAGCCGTGCAGTAACATAAACATTTGTCTTGTCAATCATGAACAGGAGTATGACAGTGAGGAGTGTTTTGTATTATATGATATGCCTCTCTTAACAATCTCATTGTTGGAACTAGCATTCTGTTCCAACCGATGTCACACAACTATATTCAGCTGTGAGTGCGTTGCATGACCTTGTGAGTGATAATACAGCGATGGCTTCTGAAATAAAGTATTAAACTTTTTGTTTCAGTTAAGCTAGGATATTACGCAGTTACATGCACGAACAAAGTTCAGTGTTAAGAGTGGCCCGATTATTGCCTTTTCCTTTATGTCATGGTTTATATTTCGTCTCTGTTGCAGTATTTTGATTATAATTCTGTACTTTGTCTGAAAATGCTTCTTTGGTGATGGTAAACAAAAATTAAATGAAATAAAAATAAAGCAAAAAAAGTTCTTGGTAGCCTTTGAGGCCGTGAAGGTATGTTAAATTTAGGTTTTCTATCGACGAGTAACCATTGTCTTATGAATACATTAAGGGACAGTGTCCAGCTTACATCGGTTTAATACCAGAGTGAATCTTAATTTCAAAAAATGGAAAAGTCTTGATAAAACTACAAAAGTCAGCTGTACTGAAACAGCTACTGTACAGCGAAATGATTGGAGATAATTGAGCAAATTGAGCAAATATTACTCATTACCGAGAGCGCTGACAAGAATGAAAGAGAACTGAGTGCTCAGTGTCAGACTTTGTACTGAAAATAAATATTGACAAGCATAATTCGTGGGGACGCCCACCTTCCTCTCACCTGATATCAGGTTTCATTCAGATGATTGTTCACTGAATGACTCACACGCGGGTTTCTTGTGCCACAGGAAATCAATAAGTAACCAACCATACAACCAAGTGGACGCCTGGTGGTCTAGTGGATTAACGCACTCTAATCGGAGGTGGCCCACAAGGCATTTCCTCCAAGGAATAAATAGGGTTTACTGTTCACATAATACCGTTCGGAGAAAAGTAAGTGGTCTCACGCCTTATTTTTTTTTTTACAAGTAGCCTAGCCCAGGGCCACTAAGCTCCTGATGGCAGTAATGGATTGGGTAACAGACAACTAGACAGATAGACGGGCGCAAAAAATTCATATAGAGAAAATAATATGAAAGCAAGTAGATGATATAAACTGAGAACACTCATGACAACAGCAAAGTTTGTAGCATAGTGATGAAAGAAGGATAAGATAAAAACAATGTGTATGCTTTTCTAGCACAACAAACCCTGAGAAGGTGTTCCAGGGAGGAAGCAAGGCGTCTAAGATGATGCTAACAATAGGGTGGTCATGCGTATATGACTGAGCATCAGTGAGCTTCCAAGCCATAGACCTTGAGCCATGCTAGGACAACAGATAATACGGTGAGAGAATGTAGCATTTAAAGTCTAGAAATTTCCCTTAATAATCATCACCGAAATTTCAGTTGAAGTAATGTTGACTATCTGGAACTGCAAGTCCTTATCAGACAGCTGCACACTTACTGCCTGTCAGGCTTAACCCTCGAATCTTAAACGTTTGCAGCTGTACGAGTTCGGTTTCAATTATCTCGCCATTGCAACAGAATGGCTGATATATGGGGAATCTGTTTACACAACAGTATGCGCAACATGGCAGCATTGTCAACGGTGCCAAATTATATTCTCAAAAGTGCTTATCTACAAGAATTTGCGGGGGCAAACTGATAGTCTTTCTGTCTCAAAATGTTGGCATTTACCATTATCTTTGTTTCCATGCTGTTATTGAGTCCACAATGACCAATTCTGACTAAAAAATCGAAAAAATGGTTTTCGCATATTTTCGCGTCTCGCGATTGCCGACAATTTCGATCTGTCGCTTTGCGAGCAATTGTATTTTTTTTTTTTTTTTTTGACACTCCTTGGACTTACTTGGACTTAATAAAAAAAAAATTAGGTTGATATCTGTTATCTTTCTTGTGAAAAAAAAAAAAAAAACGAACAAACGCATAGACAGACATTTTCGCGTGTCGCATTTTCCAACATTTTCGTTCCGTCGCGTCGCGTGCGATCGCCAAAATTTTTGTTTGGTATTTTTCTGGCACTTCCTAGACTTACCCCGACCCAATGCAAAAGGAATTAGGTCGATATGTATTACCGTTCTTGTGAAAGAAACGAACAAACGCACGGACAGATAAGCACATACAGAGCTTGACTTTAGTATTTAGTTATTTAAAATTCATGAGTTGTGACTGCGTGCAAAAGAATGGCTGAATGTATGAGTAATATGTTTACATAGCCGTATCCGAGACATGGCAACGGTGTCAACGGTGTCAAATTATATTCTTATATTTAAATATTATGTGTTGTAATTGCGTGTTGAAGATGACCAATTTTCAGCAATTCATGTTTTATCCCAGGAATTGCTTGTTGCACAGGACTGGCTAAAAAATTATGGAGATGGTTTTTGAAATATTGCACGAAGAATTATATATCGATGCCAGTGATGTACATCTGGTTGATGAAAACACGATTATATGTGATATTTGGCTGTTCAAATGATGATCGTTTTTCACTCGCACCTCCCGCTGCACAAAACCGACGAATAGCTGTTTCGACGCTGGACAACAAGGTCGACGCATCTGATTCAAGCTGAAGTATGAAAAGGGCCGCTAATAAAAGCAGTGACAATTGGTAAATACTGTACCTACCATGTCATTATCACAGGCACTCGAATCATGTGATTAAAGCACAGGTTCATTAACTGCAATGAAAAGATCACCATTCATAGCTGTGACAATACGAACCATCCTCCAGTCAGGGCACACACACACACACACACACACACACACACACACACGTCCATTGCCAGCATGCGGGGGACAGCGCCATCACGTGACACCGAGATTCAAAAGTTCACCTACTCTCTTTTCGTCCTCGTCAACATCAAAGTGTCCGGAGTCTGGAAATATTGCAGACAAAGCCCTGGAATGTTGGCGTGGCCTGTGTAATTGCAGCACAAAAATAGAAAAAACACCAACATTTCCGGAAGCAATTTCGTGCTTACTAATCCCAACCAGGAGAAAGAAAATGGGAAGAAGGAGGGGGAGAAGGAGTAGGAAGAAAAAGAAGGAGAAAGTGGACGAGAGAAAGCAGAAGAGTGGGGGAGAGAGAAGAGAAACGAGAAAGGAAGGGGAGAGGGAAGAGGAGCAAGAATAATACGAAGGCGAGTTGAGCTTAGGAAGCGGGATACAAGACGGAAGAGGAGGAGGCGGAAGAGACAGCGTAGGAGGAGGAGACGAGCAAGGAGGATGAAGACGACGACGGCGAGGAGGAGGAGTAGGAGGAGGAAGGGAGAGGAGAAAGGGGAGGAGGAGAGGAAGGGAGAGAGAAAAGGAAGGAGTAGGGGAGGAAAGGAGGGAGATGAGAGGAGAGGAAGGAGGAGGTAGAGGAAGCGGGAGGTGAGGGGGTGGACGACAGAAATATAAGAGTGAGAGAAAGGGAGAGGGAGAGAAAAAGGAAGAGAAAGTGGAGGTGAAAGATGAGCAGGAAGCGGAGAGGAGAAAGTGAGTAGGAAAGGAGAGGAGGAAAGGAAGAAAAGAACGAGAGGAGAAGAGGAAGGGAAGGACGAGAGGCGAAGAGGAAGGGAAGGACGAGAGGTGAAGAGGAAGGGAAGGACGAGAGGCGAAGAGGAAAGAGAGGCGAAGAAAGAAAAAGAGAGAGGAGGAGGAGGGGGAGGAGGAGAAGGAGGACGAGGGTGGGGGCGGGGATGCCAGTATGTACCTATTTCCTTCAGAATGGCCACTTTGAATTGTAAATTGGGAAGACTGCTCTCACTCGATTTCTTTCTTTATCCCTTTGTGCTTCTGTGTTTTCTCTCTTTCTCTGCATATATTTTGTGTGCTTTTTTAATTCTTTCTTTTTTCTATATGTATGCTTGTGTTTTTCATTCGTTCCTTCTTTCTTTTTTTTGCGTACGTTTTGTGTCTCATTCACTTTCTTAATGGCTTGTCTTTGCCCTTCTGTTTTGCTTATGTTTCTCTCTCTCTCTCTCTCTCTCTCTCTCTCTCTCTCTCTCTCTCTCTCTCACACACACACACACACACACACACACACACACACACACACACACATACACACACACACGCAAGCACGAGCGCGCGCTTACCGATTCTTTACTTTTCCACTCTGCTGGTTTCGCACAGAGGCTTCTTCAGAGGAATAGTTTATTCCTGACTAGTTTCGCACAGAGGCTTCTTCAGAAGCCTCTGTGCGAAACTAGTCAGGAATTTCCCCTCTACGTTTTTCTTCCTTTCTCCTCAAGGAATGACGAAGAAATGAAACTTCAGGCTCTTGTCACGTCGGGTTCTGTCTGCAAAAACTCGTCTATGAAAGGGAAATTATCTTGTGTACACTAAATGTGTGTGTGTGTGTGTGTGTGTGTGTGTGTGTGTGTGTGTGTGTGTGTGTGTGTGTGTGTGTGTGTGTGTGTGTGTGTGTGTGTGTGTGTGTGTGTGTAAGACGGACAGACAGAATCTTACCTCTGCCAACCTCCGAGCACACCAGCATCACCACCAAAGGTGTCACATACCCGTTCAGAACAGCGTGTGACAAAGAGGATGTAATCAGTCGTTAGAGAGCTTTTTGTCACTCTCATTTCCTGTGGGTTCTTTTCACATCTTTTTCTTTTTCAGTTTCATTTTTTTTTTTTCGATCTGTCCATCCTCTTCTCATCCCTTCAGTGTTGTTCGTTCGTTCGTTCTTTTATAAAGGCTTTAGCCTGCTTGCATGCATTGGCACTGGTCACCTACAAGCGGCTTCCCATGCTGCACGATCTCTAGCAGCCTCTCTTTTCAGTCCCATATCTCTGAGGTCACACTCTTGTGATCTCGCCTCAATCTTTTTCGGTCTGCCTCTCGTAACTCTACCCTCAGCGTTCACACCTCTCACCCTCCTCACTCAGTTGCCATCCTCCACTCACTCCACATGCCCAATCCATCTCAATCTACCCCTTCTTATCATAATACTAATACATTCAAGTCCCATCCATCCTCTTAGCTCCTCATTCGCAATCCTAACTCTTCCCCCCACCCCCAGGCCTGTCATTCAAGGACACACTACACATCCATTTAATCCTTATAATTGCTTTGCGTTTGAGCCTACCAGTATCCTCCTCCATCACTGCCCATGTCTCACTACCGCACATCAATACACTCCTAACACATGTTGTATACAAGGACCACTTAACACAGGGAAAGCCCTCTCAATGTTACGAGGGGAGACAACTCATTGAACTATAACCAGCCACCCATATCCTTGCTACCGAACTAGCTCCAGTCCCATCTAGAGCACATATTATCATGTCCCCAACTAACAAAACTCCTTCATACACCCAAGAGACTCAGCAAAATAACTCCTTTCCCGCCTCTGCCTGTGTATGCTCTCCTTAACATACAGCACACGCAAAATCAACAGTATTATAAAGCTTGTCTCTAAGACTATAATACGAGTAACTTATTTTTGTATCCAAGTTTTACTAGGCTACATCCAGACGATCATATTATTTAACTTAAGAATATTTCTCAATTCCATTCTCTCTCGTTATCCAGTCTCTTCGTCTCGGCTGTTTCCCCTTCCTACAATTTCCAACTATTTTTTTCTTCTTTCACTCTTCTGTTTCCTATTCTCTGCCCTTTCTCCCTACGTCTTCCTATTATTCCCATTCATGGGTTATTTCCTCCTTCGTTCCAATACCGATATATCAATTTTCCACTGTTTTGCCAACGCCTTTATTTCCACCATAACATCAACATCATTTTTCCATTCTCTTCTCTACTGTGTTTCCAGCTCTTTATTCTTCATTCGCTTTTGTTCGTTTATCTTCTTTTCCGCCATCTCACGCCTCTTTTTATTCCGGTTGTTAGGTTACTTCATCACCTCTTCCATTAAGTCTATTAGTTTTCCATTCTACATTCCATCCACACCGTCATGTCTGTCTAAACCACCTTACTGTGATGTATTTTTCATTTTAGGCTACTGAGACCACCACCAGAAAATATCTTTAATTTAGGACGGGCCTCTGTTACTGATTAACTCCTCCATGTCGAAGTCTGTCCTAAACTGAAAAAAATCGTCTGGGAGCAACAAGAATAAAATTAGCAAGTCGTCATCGGGATGAAGTGTCTAGGATTAATTTCTTTTGATTTTCTCTCATTATTCATTCTCCTAATATCCACCATTTTCTCCTTCCTTCTATATACCACCTTCATTCTACTTTATTCCATTCTCCAATCTCTCTCCTTGTCGCTTCAGTTATTTCCTTACGTAAATACGACTTCCTCTGACCTCTCATTTTTATCAGCCTCCTTCCTCCTTTTGTTCATCCCACACTTTGGCCTCTTCATTAGCATTCTAATCTTCCACTCTCTCACATTACCCATGCTCCTGATATCCCCATTGTCTCCCTCACGCTGTGTTGTCCACCCTTCATGTTTGTTGCATTCCTCTGTCTTACACCCTCTCCTCTGTCCCTGAGTCTCATGTTATTTCCATACTTAGATTACCTCATCTTCTTTTATTCCATTCGTTTTAACACATTCACATCGATATTGACTTCGTTTTTTCTTTTTTTTTCTTGCTAATGCCCTATAATTTTATTCCGCCTCCTTATTTTTGAAGCTGAAAAACTTTCATAGAAAAAATAACAAAACGGTGCCAGATTTAAGATCCCATCAATCAGAGATGTTTGAAAACACTGCATTCCGCAGCTGACCAGGTATATCTGTTAAAATAGGAAAAGTTGGGCAGAGAAACGTTGAGAGTGTGTAGCTCAACAGGTGCTGCTTGCCCGGCATAATGGAGGAAGGGCTACACGAAGACATTCCAGTAAGCAGTGACCATTGAAACAGCGACAGTACTGTACAGGGAGGAAGATGCAACACTGCGGCGATGAGAGAGAAGTTGAGGACAACCACGAAGAGAAGGAGAGATGAAACGAAAAACCTTTAGTTCCACCGTATTTAGAAGGTCTTTATGTGGTGAGTTCCCTACACACACACACACACACACACACACACACACACACACACACACACGGTAAAGACGGCAAAATATAAGCAACTCTATCTTGACCCTCGACCCACATATCCACAACATTTCATTGATATCCATCAGTAACTTTTTTAGCTGTCTTGTGGAAAGGAACTCTTCCTTGCCCCATGACCCACATACTCGTATACGACTAAATTTCAGAGAACTCCATTGATACCTTTTTCAGATATCTTGTGAACAAACAAACAGACAAACAGGGTGAGTATATAACCTCCTCCAACTCCGTTGGCGGAAGTAATAAATAACATTAATAATAATAATAATAATAATAATAATAATAATAATAATGGTAGTAAGAAGAAGAAGAAAATTATGAAGAATAGCAAGAAGAACGAGAACAAAAGCAAGAACATGAACAAGAAGGAAAAGAACAAGAACAAGAAGAACAAAAAGAAGAAGAAGGAGACGGAGAAGAAGCATATAGTAATATTTACCAGTAACCAGTATGTTCGTGGCTCCCATGGCCTTTGCGGTGACGAGGCAGAGGAGGCCGATGGGTCCTGCGCCTGTGATCAGCACGGAGGAGCCCAGCTTGACCTCACCACGGCGACACGAGTGCACAGCCACCGCCAGGGGCTCAATGATGGCACCCTCCTCGTCGCTCACGTTGTCCGGCAACCTGTGTCGTGACATACAGCGTTAGGGGTATTAGCCTGGGTTCAGATACACGACATAGCGTAATATCTTTTTGTCTGGAAGAACAAGAGATACAGGAAGATTCAATACTCTCCTTTGTCCATCCTCCTCGTTGCTCACGTTATCCAGGCAGTGTGTGCGGTGGCAGCCAGGATTAAGAGTTAAGACTAAGATCGAATGATAACTGTCCTCCTATATTTAAGCTTTATTTTTACACGAAGCACAACAGTCATGGAATAATTCTGCACTATTCCTTCCGTGTCCTGCCTCGCTCCTCAAATTGTCTGGCAGTCGGTGGAGTGACACCCAGAATTAAGAGAAACAACCACTCATGTTCAGCATCATTCAAATAATCTGGCAGTCCACAATGTAGAAGCCAGAAGCAAGGGTAAGTGAAGGCAACGTTAACAGTAATGGCCAATCACACAGTTAATCCAACACAACAACGAGCATGCACAACCACCGTCAGCCCTTTCAGTCCGATCACGTATTCCGCATTTTAGTCCTGCTATTTACATACGATCTTAATCATCTCAAATAAGGCCTGTCAAGCTGTAGGGGTCAGATGTAACTTAAATAATCCCATCAGTATCTAATGGCTCTCTTACGGAATTGAAATCGTCTTGGGATAGCAAGAACTATGTATAAAATGCGCCACCGGACTGACGGAGTTAAGGGTTCATTGGAAGCACTCTTCCTTATTCTCAATGACCTGCAGTCTGGGGTCAAGAAGAGAACTAGAGTCCAAACTCCAAAATGTCGCTAAATATTATTTTGCCGGAGAAAAGGTACCAAAGACTGAAAACCGATAAAAGCTGTTCCTTCTAAAGAGAGGTGAACTAAAGAGACAAAATCAAAATTAGTTCATTTTGAAGTACTTGAATACAATATACATACAAAGCTGAAGATCATATGTTATGCAAAAGACAAAGTAATGATTGTACCAGCGCCGACCAGTTGTGTATACGACTGAGTATACCTGTTGACTCTTGCATTTCTGTACATGCTGACAGAAGTCTGTGGAAAACGGGGGCTGAGCGGCTGCCAAAGAGAAGGAGACACGCCCTGTCCATAAGAAAACAAAGGACAGTGTAGCAGAGAAAGAGGTATGCACCACTGTAGCAAAAGAGAGAGAGAGAGAGAGAGAGAGAGAGAGAGAGAGAGAGAGAGAGACTAAAGAGAATTTGTAAAGCGAGGAATGTTGAGGAGACGAAACGCTATTGACTCCATTATGTTAGCCTTCTCGTGGTCCTAACAACCCTAATGTTCTACTCCAGCATACTGTACACTGTGTGATTTTATCCTGGTGAGAATGAAACATAGGGGCATTAGAATATCAGTACCCTCCTATGCTTAGGACAACTCGAGTATTGTTTTTCCAATAACTCCAAACGAGTTCATTCAGCTAAGAATAAGTCATAGAAGCCTGGGTTCTGAAAGTAAGTTTCCCCTACACACACACACACACACACACACACACACACACACACACACACACACACACCAACTAGCTGCACTCCAGACATACGCTAGAATGTCGCCAGGATTATTTAAATAATGCTGGAAAAGTTGTTTAACACATAACCCATTTCATTTATAATACACCGTAATGTTTCACTTTGTCTTCAACCAGAGCGAGCAGAGCAAGGGGATGATGTCTTTTGTTCGGCTGGTTTGCCTGTCTGTCTTTCAACAAGATAATGAAAAACTACTGAGTGGAAATGCACACATTTTGGCATAAGGAATGAACATTATCACAGGAACAAGAGGTTTCACTTAGGACTAGAACGGTCGTAGGACATAGGCCAAGGACAAGGTCAACTCTACCAAATTTTTATCTGATTCTGACAAACTTTATGGAAATATTGGGGGTCGGATAATGATGATATTATTCAAATCAGAGAAGAATTCACCAGACAGTTACTGGCAAAGTCAAAGCTTCGAACCTTTACTTCAAACGTTTTTTGTTCGACTTCAACCAAACTTGGTGGGAGGATTTAAGGTCAGGAAAGTATGAAGTGATCCTGTTTTGAGATCAATAGGTCAGTGTTCAAGGTCACAGGCCAAAGTCAACTTAAAAACTTTTGATCTTTTTCTTGCAGATGAACAGAAGAAGGAAAAACAAGTTTTAAAAATTTCCATACACTAGATTACAAGTGTCCTTCATTCATAAAAAAAAAAAAAAAAAAAAATCTGTAACTGCTGGACTTGAACTGCTGTAGGCTGAAGTTTGGGGGGAAACAAATCTGGGGAAACGAGTTCCAGAGAGAAGCAGCTCGAGGAATAAAGACATTATGATCGGCATAAGTTCCACAGAATATGACCGTGTGACAGTCAAGTCATGTGATTTGTCAGATGACCGTGTAGCACAGGGGAAGGCGTGGGGAGGCGGCATAATGGAATTCGTCTGAGCATTTGCAGCATGACGCAAGGGAAGCATCATTCCGTCGTACTAGTTGCTGGGTTATTAATTATCCTTATAGCTTTGTTCTGAATTTTGCCCTTTTGTTTTGGTGCAACCTCTCCATGCACAAGGATGAGCAAGCTTGGAGCTGACAAAGCACATGATTCTTGTCATTTATGGCTAACTGCTCGTCAGTGGAAGTGTTGAGGGTCAGGCAACGATGAAGAATTCGAGTTTAAGAACAATCAGTCTAAGAAGAAGGTTACAGGGCAAGGCCAAATATTCAGCCTCAGACCGACTGCAGGGCTCTAGTGTTAATTTTTTTAAATGCCTTTTCATGTTATCGCCAAACAATTTTATGTATTTTTCAGGACACTTTTTGTTGGAGGTGTTAGATGTAACCTTCATTAACCTCTTCACTCTGACACGTTGCACATATTGCCTGGTGGTGAAAGAGTTCATAAAAAACGTCATTGCATTTTAAGGTGCTATATGCAGAATCTGTGGCTAAGAAACAGTGTGCTACGAGGTGTACTACACCAACGAAAATAAGGCTTACTGTATTAATTGTGTCTGCTTTATGTGTATGACTATGTTCCAGTTAGTCAGTCTGTCCCCTGAGGCTCACCAATCTTCCTACCCATCAAAGGTGCCGCCACACATATATTTGGGCAAGAATACCAAATCATCAGTTTTGAAACCTGATGTGGTATTCAGGACTGGTGGGAGTGTTTGTACGAGTATGACCAGGGTGAATGCCGTCAAAACACAGTGAAAACTGTTTAACCCGCAGCATCACGTTGACGTTCTTTAACGTCCACACGTTTTGTCACTGCCAATCCCGTCGATGTACATAAACGCGAATCAATTGCAAGGTCCCTAATTTGCACAATTTTCAATTTTCGCGAGTGATTTTTGGTACGTATACACGGGACACCTTCCTCTACAAGATGCCAGGCAGGGACAATGCCTTGCCCAGCATGACCTCCTACCCCCCACATGCCATTGTCTCAGCAATTCACCTGTTATCAGTGACTATCTATATCTATTGCCAGATGCCTCAGTCCCGTTTGGGGTGACCACAAACAAATCGCCTCCAAGTCGCCCTGTCCCCCGCCATTTCACTCCCCTGCTCCCAACTCACACCCCCCCCTGGCCAGTAAAGCCATGTCATGCCACGGTACGAAATTCAGGGCCAGAGTGATTCCCCAATCAATGACAATGTGGAGGACAAACTTTACATAGCATTAGAGGAAGAACCAGTCAGAAATGATGATCAGGTAATGTGGCAAAAAAAGGTCAGGTATGGTGATGAGTTAGTGAGTGAAACAATGCTTATAATGCCTATATTACTGCTTGAAAACCAATATACTCTCGTACTACATATAAATTCGTACCAAGTAAATTAATAAATACCGTTTGTGAGTGGTGTGAAATAGTTATCCTCCCATAGAACTCGTTTTCTTTGGTGCCAGCGTGTTAGAAAACTCAGTAAGGTAAGGAGGTACTCCTATCTGTATCGAGTATTTTAAACCTCAGGTGAGCGATTTCTCTATGAATTTTCGATGTTTCTCAACAAAAGCGGAGGTGTGAGCCAAAAAAAAAAAAAATCCGAAAATGGTCAGGATTACGGGGAGTCAGTGGTGGAAAAGTGGTCGGGATGGGGTGGGTTAAACCTCTATACTATGATGACGTTTTAGTTCAGTTTATTCTTGCTACCTCTTCACGGTTTTACTAAAGAAAGATCTTTAGTGGACTAGGTAATGGGTTAGTAATGGAATATCTAATCCCAACAGCTAAAATGAAACAAAAAAGTATCTCCATAACTTACTAAAGTTATCTTGAAATACGAAAATTTAAAAAGTCATCTGACAAAGAGCTGGCAAAATTCAAAGCGATTCCTGCCACCGTCGGGATCGATATCAGGATAATGGTCGGCAATACAGCCCGCTACCGCTGGACCAAACCGTAACTTAGCTTAACATTTTCAGTACAGTGACGTGTTTCTTATTTTATATTTGCTACCCACAGGCGATTTTATTCATATTTAGGGAGATCTCGTGTAGTGATGGGGTAAATGAAGAGCATATTCAGAGGGAAGAGGACAAAGAGCGTTGACATAAGCAGCATGGGACTTTATATATATTGATTCTAGCAATCTAAAGTTACTAGAATCAATATATATGAAGTCCCATAATCCATCTCTAAATAACATTGTGTCTGCAGTACCTCTTTATGTTACGAGAATCGTTTCTCATCCCCCTGTTTGACTTTCGTCATATGCAGACCGTATGTCTCTGTGTGTATTTTCACTTGCACAATATTGTGATATTAGTGTTTTTGACTTTTTTTTTTTTTTGTTTCCCATATTTAGGTCACTGATGATGACATTTTAAATGTCGAAACGTTTGAATAAAGATGCTGCTTAAGTTAATGCTCACTGTTCTCTTCCTTCTGAAATTGAGGTTCCCTATGAACCCCCCACTACCTGAAGAGCATATTCTCATCGTTTTCCAGTTCGGAAAGTCATTCCGGAGCTGGAGAAATTGTCTTGAAATAGCGAGAATGACGTGAATCAGGCGACCGAATTAAAGTACTTAACATTTTCACTCCGATGACGTATGGTTTTACTATTATGTTCCATTTAGATTAAAGAGATTTTTCCAACTGAAGGGATTCTATACAGCCTTTAAGCACATTCTGTACCAGAGATATTTTCTTTATTGGATTAAATCGTCTGCAAGTACCAAGAATATAATTAACTTCAAACTATGGAACGCATTCTGGCGACCAAGCTTGCTAACTTTTATTCAGCTGAAAGAAGCGCCGTCTTATTTCAGTATGTACAAACTTGTATTATCAGCTAAAGGTATGGGGCTCCTCAGCGCCAAAGCCTGGGGGACTGGCGGATCACACACCTGACGCAGTTTTTGTGTTCAGCTTTCTCTCTCTCTCTCTCTCTCTCTCTCTCTCTCTCTCTCTCTCTCTCTCTCTGAAGGGGAAGGGACTCTTCTCTACGAGGTTCGCGACTTTTGAAGAAACCATTTAAATGACACCTATTTGACTTACACAACGCTTTACAACGATGTAATTAGGTCATCTGTAACTTTAATAATTTCGTACATTTTTTTTTTTATGTGATCGACTTTGGGCATAGGCTTCACAGCCTGCTCTCAAGGCCCAGTAGTCCTCCCATTTCACCACTTCGGCGCTAACACCCACCATCCATACTGAATACATGCTAGGGCTATCTCATACAGGACTGGTGTAGTGGTATTAGCGGGGGGTATTTTTACGACATGTCAGGTGGGTCTTGTGGTAGATCAATAAAGCCTGCTTTTAAGCCCGTCACACATACGCAACTCGGGCCAACCGCAGCGGGACTCAAGGTCGTGTCCTAGTTGGTTCCCACGCCTCCCGACTGGCCCCAAATCTACTGTGCTCATGACTGCCTAACGACCGTGTCAGGACTGCCTCACGGTCAGTCGTGACGTACTCAAGAACGCAACAAGATCACGAGGCGATCACGAGGCGATGGAGCTACGAGTCTTCAAATCTGAAATTTTAACGAATTTTTGTCAGCCACAACCGTGTCACGACTGCCCAAGAATGCAACACGACTGCATGACACGTTCAGGGAATGCACGACGACCCCCCCAACACCCCCACGACCCCCCCACGACTGACCAGATCGCCAACCATGCCAGGTTCCTGCCAAGACTCTTGGCACATTCTTTGCACAGTCTGGACTTGGGCATAGCTCAGAAGTCATGTGGTCCTGCTGCAGTTGTCACGTGGTCATAAGCCATGATTCCGAATTGCCGACTGGACTGTCCAAATGTGTTGCATGGTCATCTCGGGGTCTGGGCACGGTTTGGTCATGGTCTGGGCGCGGTCTGGTCGTGGTCTGGGCACGGTCTGGTCGTGGTCAGTGACTCGTTATGCAGTCATAACGGGTTTTTTTATCGGCGACTGCATCACGACATGCAACGAACGCATCACAATGCATCCGATTGAGCTGAGACTGCTTCAGGACTGACCTACGACACTCCTGACTACAACGCAACTATGACACGATTTTTGGCAAGTCGTGAGGCACGACAAGTCGTCCCAGCAGCTCACAACCGCCCTCAAGAGTCCGGGCTTTGTTGGTAAATCAAGGGACGATCGATGAAAAAATGTCTACCGATTGAGCCACCGCCTCCCACCACCTTTGTTACCCAAGTTGGTAATTTAAGACATTTTAAAGCTAAATAATTGTGAGTTTGACAAAAGCCACTTACGTAAAATATACTATTTTTTCATAAACTTTCCAGCGATGTGCGTAGGTCTGTTGTACCAATAAACAGTTTCCTAAATAATGCAGTTTAGCTCTCATTTTCACGGTTATTTTCAGCTATATTAAGGCAAAATTTGAGAAACATTACTTGATTAATAATGATTACTTTTTCAAAAGCTTTCAATCGAAATGAACAGATAAGTTGTAGCTTCAACAGTCTCCGGAATAACGCAGCTTTAGTGCTGTTTGGTGCCCTTTTTGACATTTATTGGTTCAGGAATGTGGTGGCGAATTTTGAGACACGCCACTTAAGTGACGCTTATTACTTTTTCCTGTTTTCCAACGATGTTCGTAGATCCTTTCTAATTCAAATAATAACATAGTTTTGTGCACTTTGTTGTCCAGTTTGGCGATTTGGGGCTTTTTCAGCAATATGGTGGCGACTTTGAGAAAGTAACACAAGTAACACTTATTACCTTTCATAAGCTTTCCAACAATGGGCTAGATCCACTGTAGCTCTAATTAGTCTCCGGAATAACAAAGGTTTATGCTGTACATGGTATAGACCTGCCGAATAATGTTCTCGCTCGCTTCGCGCACTGGGACAATTAAAGTAGAGCACCTATAGTCACTCTCAGTTCAGCAAAATCGTCTGACCTTAGCTTGAACACAAAACTTGAGTTGACCTGACCCAGAATGAGTTAATGGTACCAGTATTAACATTCTGAGGCTCCTATGACTCACCTGCCAGAATAATATCATCTGACTTTTGCTGGAACTGGATACCAGAGTTGTCCCAACAATGAAAAGGTTAAGGTGTAATATGACGAAGAGAGGTTATGAAATATTCCATGCTAAGTTCATCATATGAGAAAATGTTCATGTACTGTATGAAAAATAAATAATAGAAGAAGAGGTGTTGCAAAATAATATTAATGGCCACATGATTTATATCACTAACATATCAAAGAATCTGAAGGACGATGTGAAAAAAATATGGCTGAAGAAGAGGTATTAAGAAATCCCCTAAACTGAAGGGAGGTGATGGTCGCAGAACCTTCCCTCCTCAGATCTTAAGCCCACAGTAGACAAATGTTTTAGTGACAACTGAACAACCAAAATGCTTACTATATATTGTCTATCTCAACTATAAAAAATAAAGAAGTCCCAAGCCAACAAGAAATCAGTCCCAGACTTACTTGAAGACGAGTTGTGCCTTGCTGACGTAGTACTGGCCAAGCATTCCCGGGTAGAGGGTGACACTGTTGTCAAAGGAGGACTGCTCGCACACGTTGTAGCGGTTAGTGTAGCAGAAGTGACACGCCCAGCAAGAGCTACCCGGCTCGATGCAAACACGGTCACCTGTACAACATTATACTCAGTACCAAAGTAGAAGCGTTGCTGTTCTGATCTAATCCTTTTCTACAAATGTATATGTATTTATATTTATGTAAAATATTCTTTGGACCATAAATTCGCGGTACACCCAGATCGGTGAGAGGATAGCCTGTTGTACCGTACCCTATCTTGACTTCCCCACCAGCTCGATATGGCACCAGCAGTGAAGTTGGCTAATTCAGCTGAAGGCTCGGCTCACGAGTCGGGAAGGAACATTGTCATAAATATTCTACTACAGCACTAGCATTATGTCGAGAAATTATTGCTAGAGGACGTGTAGCCAGGTTTAAACGGCTAATTTTACAGCTAACCTAACCCCACGAGGTGTGACATACATGCAGAGTTTAGTATCGATGGGTAGATGGAATGAACCACTGATCCCCTTGATTCATCAACACACACACACACACACACACACACACACACACACACACACACAAACTCAGAGCCATCATGTGTCCTTGAGTATGCGTGTAAACGCGTTGAACTGTAGATGAAAGGCAACGCGCTAAATGAAATTACTCATCTCTCTCTCTCTCTCTCTCTCTCTCTCTCTCTCTCTCTCTCTCTCTCTCTCTCTCTCTCTCTCTCTCTCTCTCTCTCTCTCTCTCTCTCTCTCTCTCTCTCTCTCTCTCACACACACACATGAGCACCGTTGCCTGCCAGACTTGTTATCAGGGCGGCGCCATATACATCTTCATCTCTTATCTCAACCACTTGGGCCACTCAGCCTCCCGGCCGCTACACTCACAAGTTAAGGGGGGAAATGAGACCTTTTTTGTTTATTCTGGGTCTTTGAGGGATGTTTGTTGCAATGATATTAACACTCAGGCTCGCATAACTCACTCACAGCTGAATGAAGGCTGGCGTAATGGAGTATAACAATGAAACCTGACAATCCTGAAATTATATATATATTTTAGCTACTGAATACTATACTCTCTCCACATTGAGTTGCGCTTAAAAAGTGATTTATAACAAGGGACTAATGTTATATCATGGTGCTAGTCACGAAGAAGAGTTGTGTAAAGGTGTAGAGCTGCAGTATTGTTTTATTGTATAGCAAGAGACTAACACTAGAATATGATGAGACACCAATAAGTGCTATGGAGAGGATGTGCTACGAAACCGTGGTAATATCGTCGTCTACCATTTAGCTGTAAGAAGAGATTACCACTAGAATATGGAAACAGTCACGAAGAAGTTTAAGGGAATAATACTGAGGTGCAGCATTGCCTTATTTTGCCACTGAGCTGCGAGAACTTTGCTGGAAAAAGGACAAAAATCCTGCCAAGTGAAGGTGGACGAACTATAGAGACGTAACCCACCTTTTAATCTTAATCCTTCAAGGTGATGACATTTTTTTTTTTCTTACAACCTCAACTTAGGAGAAACTTTCTGAATTCCAGAGATAAACGTTAGATATCTGTCCTCCAATAAACCAATCACTATGAATGAACTCTCCTAACCTAAATAAAACATTCTGGTACAACCTACAAAAAATACGTATTCGTTCTCAACTGGCTAACACCTTCAGTTCCGTGACGTCCTTTTTCTTAAATCAATACTGCACTAGCTTCAGGCGATTGTCTTCACCTTGGGGCAGATCTCTTATGATGAAGGGCATAATGGAACCACAGCTGACCTCCTCAGTTAGTAAATTCTCTTCTTAGATGAAAAAAAAAAATCATCAGGTGCCAGCAAGAACAACAAAACAGACGTCATTCCTCCCTCAGCCGTCACCATTTGACATTTATCCCTCATCCGTCAGTCTCACCCACAAGTCCCGCCAACATTTTATTAATTACTTCAGAAGGAGCAGGACAAGTATTTAACGACAAAATTATTCCTCCTTCCAAGCGCAGAGAGAGAGAGAGAGAGAGAGAGAGAGAGAGAGAGAGCATCACTGCATGTCTCGCAAACTTAATTTATACTAGCTACATCAGTCACTCTACCATCATCACAGTTGTCATCTTTATCACCATTATCATCATCATCATTTCCTGTACCTATCCAGTCTTTGTTTCTTCCTCTGGTAAGCCTGCACTTTGCTCTTATTTGCTAACACTACTTAGGGTGAATTCAGTGCTAATAATCTATCACCTTCCTTTGCTATTATTCCCTCTTAGTTATCAGTCAATAATAAGGCATATGGTTCTGGTGTAGTCACTCCTGTCATTCCAAGAACTGCTTCTGTGCTGACATCCCGCCGTGGCAAACCGTTTTGCCTCTGTCAGGCAACTGGCATCTTCCTTTTTGCTAGAAGTTTCATTTCATTCAACCATTTTCAAAGGATGATCACTCTGAACCCCGTGACTGTTACCCAGCTGCATTATCCTATTATACTGTAATTCTAGTCACTGAGTCTATCCTGACCAGGAAGATACTGAAGCACCTTTCTTTCACAACCTGTCTGACCTCCTTTATTTGTCAGGGAAATTCCACTGAAGATTTTCTTACAGTCCTCTCAGGTTCCTGGTCGTCCATTTTCCGAAATTTCGATGAAGCCTTTGCTATGGTGCTAGACATCTCGAAGGCCTCTGACATATTATGGCACAACCTTTAATTTCCTAATTGTTCTCCAGTGTTTCTACTCTTCATTCTTTACATTGCTTTCAGTTTTTCTCTTCGGTCGCTCCACAGTTGTGGTTGTAGACTGCCAGTGCTCCTCTGAAACTATTAACAGCGGTGTTCCTCTCACCGATACTTTTCTTCCTATTCATGAATGGCTTTTCAGCTGTATATCTACCCCCAACCACTTATACAGTGATGGCACCCACCCTTCTCTCTTTCTCTCTCTCTCTCTCTCTCTCTCTCTCTCTCTCTCTCTCTCTCTCTCTCTCTCTCTCTCTCTCTCTCTCTCTCTCTCTCTCTCTCTCTCTCTCACTGATCAGAGCACTACTTGCATCCTTCTCCCATTATGATAGGGGTCCAACACCCGTCTATCTACACTCTCACCTCTGTTCTATCAAACTCTGTTGCAAGAATCAGTCGGTAATCTCAGTCTTTCGTGTCGTCAACTGGTCAACTCTGGAGCTGTATTCTTCATGAATTCTTTCTCAGTACCTGTGACTTTAATGTGCCCAGACATATCGATATGAACGATTCTTGTGTGTGTGTGTGTGTGTGTGTGTGTGTGTGTGTGTGTGTGTGTGTGTGTGTGTGTGTGTGTGTGTGTGTGTGTGTGTGTGTGTGTGTGTGTGTGTTTTAATGAGACAAGTTTTGCAAACGCTAAGCCTTGTGTTCGACTTTTTGCATTACAGAAATCATCATTATGCTACAAGTACCCACCTGCCTTGAAGTTCTTGACGTTCTTGCCAAAGCTGACCACCACCCCACTGGCCTCGTGACCCACCCCCGATGGATAGGGGACCTTGACCTCGCCTATCAGGCCCTTGTACACCATGCTGAGGTCAGTTCCGCACAGTCCCACCACAGACAGCCGGATCAGCACGTCTGGCCAGCAACGAGAAAACGAAGGGGTAAGTGTTTGGTGGCTGTTTGCATGTACAGTCTCCCCTCTACCCCCACCACCCTCCTCCATCCAGTTCCGTGTTTAACTCCTTCCTACAATAAATTTTATTTTTGCTCTCTCCAAACGACTCCATTCACCTTAGGACAAGTGTGATCTGGAAAGTCTACATCCAACCACCCTTACTTCCTTCAGAACATGACATCTCTTCCAGTTTGAATGCAGTCTTCCGGAGGCAGCAAGAGTATAAGAATTATGCCATCGGACTGAAGTGATGAAACGCAGGCTACATGTTTTGAATATCTTCAAATCCAGAAACTTTGTTCAGTAACATCTTAGTTACTTAGGTTCCATAGTATATTTCTAATAAAAAAAGTCCATCCAGTCAAATATACTGTATGCAAACGCAGCACTAACACGCTCCTCAAAAAGCGCAGCCTGCCTGTATACTTGGAACTGGGGGAAGTGTGCAGCTGAGTGCATTAATCGTAATTCACACCTTATTAGTTTGCTATTTTGTGGCAGGTGAACATCAGTTCCTCTCTTTACCATACCCTCACTCCCTTTCGTCATTTCTTACAAGTCATCCTCCTCTTCCTCTCTTCCGTCATTTCTGCCTCACCCTGAAGTAAGTCAAGCAAGGGAAGAGGTAGGAGACTTGGAACTGATGCATATCTACCACTCCAGGTTCATTATAGCTGACAGTTTTTGCTAAGGTTCAATCTTCCCCCAAATACGAAAGGCAGCCACCCAGTTTACATCTAAATATCCAACTGTACTGCTGGATAAACATGGACAAGCAAGCAGCAGGAGTGGAACTGGATTACTGCTGTTGTTCATAACCCCTACATCGGAATCAGCCAGAATTCAATAAAGACGTACTCTGGCTGGAGGGGCATACAACTATACAAACATCAGAAAACCTGGGTGAAATGAAGCTGGAACTGAGCGATGTTTGTGATATTTGGCGTTAGTGATGCTTCTCTGTTTTCATCTGTATGCATAGATGACAGCAGATGAACTAAGGGAACAAATGAATAAGTCAATAAAATGGTATAATAAGTAGTGGCTCAATGTATCAGGACAGTTTTGACTGCTGGGATTTCTATCGACTCACAAAAATTGTCCGGTGTTTGCCTAAATAATTCCTGGGTGTATCCACGGCACAGAAATAAAATACCCAGTTAGTAGCAAGAAAATAATTTTGAAAATACGTAAATGGGATGGCGCTTCTCTGTCGTTACTGGCTGCACTCTGTAGTCTGGGATGCAGGCTAATCGGATCTAATAATCACAGGAAACCCATAAATGACAGTCAAATTTTGGGATTTGTTCCCCGTCGTGTACTCGGGTTTGATAATACGACCCTAACAATCTCCCAAAAGTTATAGTAAAGGAAAAATGCTAAATATATTTCTGTTGGCTCTGAATACTCACCATCTGGACCCACTTCAGGCACGGGATGCGTCTCCTGCAAAAGAAATAAGTGTGTGGCTGAGTATTGGCAGCAGCGGGTGGCGGGACGAGCATGAATGGCGACAAATTGGCGCCAGGATGATAATGATGATGATGATGATGATGATGATGGGGAGGAGGAGGGGGAGGACACGCGGTGGGAACTGAAGCCAGTATTACGATGGTGGGGGAAGAGAAAGAGGACATGGCCTTGAACTTGACATGGAGCATATTACCTTCAGTATATTATAATAATAATAACGACAGTAGTAGTAGTAGTAGTAGTAGTAGTAGTAGTAGTAATAGTAGTAGTAGTAGTGGTGGTGGTGCTGGTGGTGGTGGGGGTGGTGGTGCTGGTGCTGGTGGTGGTGGTGGTGGTAGTAAAGATCATTATTATTATTATTATTATTATTATTATTATTATTTTTATTATTATTATTAATACCTAGGCCAACGAAGCTGAAGGAGGTAATGTATTCACCTATGTGTGACTGTTTGTTTGTCCACTCGATATCTCTAAAAGTTCACAATGAATTTCAATGAAATTTTGTAGAAGACTGGGCCATGGGCCAAGAAAGAATTGATTAAATTTTGGGGGGGATCCGGATCCTGATTATCCCGCACAAGATCTCCAAAAGTTCGCAATGCATTTCAATGGAATTATGTGGAAGGGTGGGCCATGGGTCAAGGACCAGTTGTTTAAATTTGGGGTGGATCCGGATCCCATGTATTCCACACAATATCTCCACGGATCTGGATCCGGATCCTTTTAAGTGGCAATGGCATTGGCGGAGGTATGCGCTCCTGAGTGCTTTCTAGTTATTATCATCATTATTGTTACTATTATTATTATTAATTTTGTTATTGTTATTGTTATTATTATTATTATTATTATTATTATTATTACTGTATTTTAATAATAACCTGTACTATAAAAGCAGCTGTCCCTCATTGTGTGTGTGTGTGTGTGTGTGTGTGTGTGTGTGTGTGTGTGTGTGTGTGTGTGTGTGTGTGTGTGTGTGTGTGTGTGTGTGTGTGTGTGTGTGTGTGTGTGTGTGTGTGTGTGTGTGTGTGTGTGTGTGTGTGTGTAAAGCAGCAATTCATCTTGTGGTTGCTCAAGCTTGGTAATTGGGTGGGTAGGTTGGTGGGCGGATGGATGGAGTAGTTTGTTGGGTGGGTGGGTGAGTGGACAGAAGTGGGTGGGGTGGATGGGTAAGGTGGGTGGAGAGGTAAGGTGGGTGAGGTGAGTGGGTAGAATGGGTGAGGTGGGAGGGTGTGGTGGGCAAAATGAATGGCGTGGGCAAAGTGGGTGGGGTGGATTTGGTGGATGGGGTGAGAGGATGGGGTGAGCAGCTAGGGTGTGGCAGGTGGATGGGTTGGGCAGACAGGGTGTGCTGGGTTAGCAGGTTGGGGTCTTGAGTGGGTAGACTTCGTGGGTGGGCAGCTGGGCTTTTTTAGGATGGATGAGTGGGCTTAGTGGGTTGGTGGACACTATGGGTGGATGAGTGGATGTGTGGCTTCCCGAAGGACAAGCCAAGAGATGGATACTACACTGGGTGAGTGGATGGATGGGTAGGTGTGGGAAATAGATCCACTGGGGAATAGGACTATGGGATAAATAGGTCCATTCATGGGATAGGTTCATGTGGGAAAATAGGTTCATGAGAGACACATCCTCGGGGGAAATGGGTCCAGGTGACAACAATGATCCAATGGGCAACAAAAAACAAAAAAGGTCCGTGGAGGAAGTAAGTCCATGTGAGAAAAAGGGTCATGTCTGGATCTGGTATGTCTCATGGGGAGAAAATAGGCTTTAAAGGAAAAGTAAACTCCTGGTGAATATACTGTAGGTCCATGGAAGGAAAGTAGGCATATATATATATATATATATATATATATATATATATATATATATATATATATATATATATATATATATATATATATACTGTATATATATGTATTTATTTATTTATTTATTCATATGTGTGTGTGTGTGTGTGTGTGTGTGTGTGTGTGTGTGTGTGTGTGTGTGTGTGTGTGTGTGTGAACAAAATAACATGAAAAGATTTCATCCAGTTTCAACCAAACTTGTTGAAAGGGCTGAAGGATAGCCAATGACGAAACCTATTGCTTTTGAGAACATTGAATCAAAGATCAGGGCAACATGGCTAGGTCATACTCTGAATAAGCAAAATCAACTTAAATGCTTTTATCCGATTAGAATAAATATAGTGAAATGGTTCAAATTAAGGGAAGATCAAGTAAATCAGTCTTCAAAACAATCAGTCAAATGTCAAGGTCACGGGCAAGGTCAAAGTTCGACCTTTGTGTCTGTTTTAACAAAATAACTAATACATTTGATCTGATATGGACCACACTTGGTGAAGGGGATAAGGGTCAGCCAAGGGATTGATGTTGAGAATATGTCAAAGGTCAAGGCCACGTGGCAAGGTCAACTTAAACAGTTTTTTTTTTTTCCGATACAGACCAAATTTTGTGTAAGGGTTCAGGGTAAGGCGAGAACAAAGATTATGAAAGTCAGATTTTATGTGAAGTCCTCATGGAAAGGTCAAAAGTCAAGGTCACATGGCAAGGTCAGCTTTAACAGTTTTGATCTTACTTTGACCAAACTTTGTGTGAGGGTTCAGGGTAAAGCAAGGATATAGGGATTCGATCTTGAGAGCAGTCTACAATGGTCAAAGTAACAGTACAAAGTCAGTTATTAAGCCCACGTACCTATTGTAGGCGCGTGGATATTGGACAGTGTGAATGGTACTTTTTTTTTTTTTTATCCTAACGGATAATGTACACTTCTGCGATGAACCTCTGAGGGAAGGTGCATGATGCAAAATATATTACTAAAGAAGAAGTACCAGAAAACTCCTAAGCCGAGGAGAATCTCGAGTTCGGCCAAGTGATGTAAGTTTTATCTTGTGGTCTTATCTGTGTGATTGTGGCGGCGTACATAAAGAACACTCCATTAGATACGACACTAAAGGGACGAATGTACAAGAAAGAAGGTAAGACGGATGTAAGCAAGGAAGGAAGGAGTGGAGGGAGGAAGAAGAAGAAGAAGGAGGAGGAGGAGGAGGAGGAGGAGGAGGAGAAGAAGAAGAAGAAAAAGAAGAAGTAGAAGAAGAAGAAGAAAGAGGAAGAAAAATAAGGAAGAAGATGAATGAAGAAGAAAAGGGAGGAGGAGGAGGAGGAGGAGGAGGAGGGGAGAGGAAAGAAGAAACAGAAGAAGTAGGTGGAGGAAGAGGAGGAGGAGGAGGGGAGAGGAAAGAAGAAACTGAAGAAGTAGGTGGAGGAAGAGGAGGAGGAGGAGGGGGAGGAGAGGAGGGGAAAGAGGAAACAGAAGAAGAAGGTGGAGGAAGAGGAGGGTGCGTTGATGAATCTAGTGGCTAACGCAGGAAGGCCATAAGCGAGAAAATACTGACTATACTTTGCTGCTGTTGTTTAGCTCAGATATACGTGTTCATCTGTCAGAGGAGCCACATCACGAAATGCCTATAGTAGCAGGACTGTAATCGACTGGAAGGAGCAAATACACGAGAATATACGTTATCAGATGGAAGAGATCGTTTAGATGTTCAGAAATACGAGGTAGTCGGTCAGAGAAAACACTAGCCTACACACTGTTGTTAATTTGAAGCTTCTGGATCAGGCGGTCATCTGGAGACTACGCAATTACACATAATACCTGGAAATATAGACTGCAGGTCATCAATTACTTATCCATAGCTTTCAAAATAGGATGATTAGCTTTATGATTGCTAGAGTTGCCGTCACTTAAACAAAATCATGTCTTTAGCCTGAATGAGATATTTAAGCGCGTCCATTGCAGGGAAAGGTCAACGAATGGCGGCAAAAGCGAGTGAAATCGTTTTGGTCTGGCATGGTGGCCGGTGTCATATGCACGGAGTGACTTGATGCTGGAAGTTACCGTTCCCTTCTCTATTAAGTCTAAACTAACCAAACTTAACCAAACCTAACCTAACCTTAACCTTACCTTATCCTAGATCAACCTAACCTAAATAAACCTAAACTAAACTAATCTTAATTTCACGAAATGACTCATTTCACAATCTGCCTGTAACATATATATTTCTTTATTTATATATATCCATATATCGACCTATAGTTACCTACAGGTCGATAAGACATCCTACTATCTTCCTGACACATGTATTTCATACAATGTTGTTGATAAATGGCACAAAATTTGAGATAACATGCAGATACTTTCAAAATGGGAGCTAAACGGCCACTCGGCGCATGCGCACTGAGCGGAATGGTGACTTCCAGCATAAGTCACTCCGTGCATACGACACCGGCGCCTACGATGTTTACCAGCAACATACAAGTACTGGTCCGGCCCATCAGTTCACGTATATTCCTTCACATTTACTTGTTATTTTCATTATAATCCTCACCACTGTATCCACTGTGTAGATAGATAGATAGATGGAGAGATAGATAGATATAGATACAGATATAGATAAAAAGATAGATAAATAGATAGATGTAGATATACATATAGATATAGACGCAGATACAGATATAACTTAATATAGATATACATATACATAACGAGATACAGCTATAGACATAGATATAGGTAGATACACGTAGATAGATAGACAGATAGACAGATGTGTGTGTGTGTGTGTGTGTGTGTGTGTGTGTGTGTGTGTGTGTGTGTGTGTGTGTGTGTACGCAGAAACAAAAGCGTGTCACTGACAAGGTCATTAACAGTGACGATATTACTGGCCACTGGGAAACCTGCCAAGCTATGAAGGGTAATAATTCCATAAAAATGACATGATAACTTGTTCGTGAAAGCTCACAAACTGTCCCTGGTATTATTAAACCCTATGGGGGTCGCTTCTATAAATCAGTTTAAGTTAACCTTTTGCCTATTTGGATTTCTCACAGCTAAGTAAAATCGCCTGGTGATATCCTAAATGAAATTATCAGAAAACCGGTTATGAAATAGACGATCTTGTCTTAATCCTTAAAATGCACGGATTTCTCTTTGTAGATAGATAGATAGATAGACAGACATAGGTTTTAGCTTGAATGAACTACCCAGATACAACAACCGCATTGAGAGTATTATAGGAAGTATAGTTCTCTTAACCCTGTCATTAGGATGATCTCTTATTGTGGTTTATGCTTGCTATCAACGAGCGACATCATTCAGCTTAGAACACCCTCATGGTGAAGGGATTCACCATCATCATCATCATCAGCCATTGCAAGTTCACTGCTGAACAAAGGCCTCCCCCAGCCTTCTCCACAAGTTCCTTGACTGAGCCAATTTCTGCCAGGTTTTGTCTGCAAACATCTTTGTTTCATATCTTCACCGTCTGTCTGGCCTTGGAGTCAAGTCAGTCAGTCTCTTGCTCCATCGGGTTTCCCTTGTTCTTGCTACATGACCTGCCCACTTCTATTTCTGTTCTTTTGTAACTTCCATAATGTTCTTGACTTTAATCTGTTCTTTCATCCAGGTTTATCTCTTCCTGTCTCTCAAAGATATTCCCAACGCTGATCCATCTGTTACTCTTTAAGAACGGATTAGTTTGTTTTCCATTGATTTTGTCAGCTTCCAGGTCTCACAACCCCAAGTCATAGCTGGGATTATACATTCGTTATATTCTTTTCGTTTCATACGTACTGACAAGCTACTTTTCATGATGCCCCTGTGTTTACCAAGAACTTTTATTCCAATTGCAATGCGTCTTTTTATTTCGTTTTCATGGTCTTTCGTTAGTCTCAGTATTTGTCCCAAGAAATTGTACTCAACTTCAAGAATTTCTTCACTTATTTTGATGATGCTCTTTGGTGTATTTGGATAAAACAGTAGTTTACTCTGGTTAATCTTTTGCCCTACTTTTAACATTTCTTGCGATGCACTCTTGTTTCTGAGATTAGGACAATGTCTCATCTGCAGATCTGAAATCGTTTTTATCCATCTGTCTACTCCTTTGTTCTCCCAATCTAGATTTCTGAAAATGTTTTCAAGGCGTGCTGCAAATAATTTTAGTCAAACTGTATCTCCCTGAAGCACGGCTTTCTCAATCTTAGTTTTTTCTGAGTCTTTATGTAACTCAACCGTAGTTGTTCCCTATTTGCATTTGTTTTCAAGCAATTTTACAATTCTCTCGTTTACTTCTTGTTCCCGCAATGAATTTATAATTGCTATTTGCTCCACTGAATCGAAAGCATTCTTACAATCGACAAAAGCTAAGCACATTGGTTTATCGGATCCTATAGTTTTCTCAATTAACTGATTCATTGTGTGTAGATGATCAGTACTCGAATAACTGCTTCAGAATCCTGCTGCTCACGAGGTTGGTTTTCCCCCAAATTTGTTGTTTTTCCGCTGGTAAGGACTTCGAAGATTTTGTAAATAGCTGATAATAAGCTAACAGGACGATAGTTACTAACATCTTATGAGTCACCTTTCTTGTAAAGAAAAATATCTATTGCAGTGCTCATACACCATGTTTCGAGATTTTTATTGTACTTTATACATTGAGTAAATAAATGGGCGAGCCGAGTTTGAACTTCTACTCCTGCATCCAACAGTTACTATTCCATCTTCTCCTGGGGTCTCTCCTCTTTTCATACTTTTAAAACAAAACTTAACTTCATCTGGTGTTATCTCTGGCATTTCACTGTCCTTCATCTGGTGTCCTTTGGATGACCATAGGTCAAAGGTCATGGTAACAAGAATAAGCCAAAGATTGACCTACCAAGATTAACTTAGGTTTTTATCAAGTTTAGACCAAATTTATTGGAAGGGTTGAGGGTAAGGCAAGAACGAAGGGATTCGATTGGGGAAAAATCAAAGGTCAAGATCAAAGGCCAAAGTCACAGGTCGAGGTCACAGGTCAAGGACAAAATTTGACTCATGTATATGAACTGCATGTGAATGAAATAACTAAAGCAGTTTTCATCTTATCTGAACCAGACTTGGTGGAGGGGCTGTGGAGGAACTAAGGGACTGACAAATTTTTTAGAATAGGTCAAAGGTCAAGCCACAGGGCAAAGGTCATTTAAAACAGCTCTGATGCGATTTGGACCAAAGCTGGTGGAAATTTTAAGGGTCAAGCAAGAATGAAGAGAAACCAACTGAAAGTCAAAGTCACTGGGCAAAATGAAATGTTGGTCCCTTAGACCAATTGGTTTGAGCGGGAATTGCAGTCTACGAAGGGCTCCTTCTTGTTTTTAGAGATAAACTTCTCATTTCCTAACAGATAGATCCAGTCCGTCGACTTTCAACTTAACAAGGGAATGCCTAACCCTCTTAATGTACTCCTTAAGTAATTCATTCAACCAACTTTTCGTTCTCTAGTCTCATCAACTTTCATACATTGCTTTCCAACGCACTCATTCACTATATCCATTTACCTTCTTCCATATGCCTATAATGCCTTTTGCCACCCTCAGACACATACTCCACACTATCGACACTCATTCTCTCCGTATGATTATTTCATCCAAGCCCACGGTCTTCTATCCTGTCATCAACAAACTTCATTAGACTGGCATCTTTTGCGAATTACATTAATCCTGAACTAACAAAACTTTCGTAAATAAACTCGAAAGAACACATATGGCAATGCGTCATCACACAGAGGGAGTAATACGCAGACCAGCATATCATGTGACTGAAGGTCGTAGTCTGGTTGGCACGGGAGGCTTTGTAGTGCCACTTCCTTGGCTGTACGACTATATTTTCCATCTTACGCCTTAAGTTCTCCTGCATTTTATGTACTATATGTTTACTTAATATCGACACAGTTTGCGTCAGTAACATACCTGAGGATTACAAAAATAGTGTGTAAGGTGCACAACATACCGCTGAGGAAGAGGTTACGAAATCAACAAAGCCAGTAAAAATACTGTCCAGCATCATCAGAACCATGGTTACCACAGCGAGGGAAAGTGTGTCGCGTACTTACCAGATGGAGATCATTAACACCGGTTAGGACTGCGAAGGTGTTCTGCATGGTGTCGTGTCCTCTGCTGCACTGACACTGTTACCACCCCACTCACCGCTTTTATCTGCACTGACCTTGACGACGAGGGTCATGGAGAGCAACTGAGGAGAGAGAGAGAGAGAGAGAGAGAGAGAGAGAGAATACTTTTGCACAGTTACAGAGTTCACACAGGGCCCTACTCTATGAAAGAGGTTTAGCTCTAATCCCTTCATTACGAAAACTCTCCCTAAAATTTAAGGCCAAAATAATCCGACGTGCATTCAGATATTTCCCAGAACTGCTGAACGCCAGAAGACCGGTAATAGTTCCATTTATTTATTTATCTATTTTTCTTTTTATTTATTAATTTATTTATTTTAATTTATTTGTTTATAGTCCAGCAGCCTTCAGACGATATTTTTCAGCAGGGGTTAATGTAGACTGTTCCAACCCCACAGCTACAATTAGTCTCTCCATAACTTTACAAAATCGTCTGGAGGTGTGAAGAATAAAGTACAATGATATGTCATGGCACTGAAAGAACTATATTAACGTGGTTAATCCCTTCAGTCTGGTGAGGTCTTTATTTGGCATATTCTTGTCGCCTCCAGACAATTCTAACTTTGGAACCGCCTCTTGTATCACAAGAGTTATTGAAATCTACTGTATATCTAACCCATCAGATTCGAAAATTCTCTCTCTCCTAAACTTAAGAAAATCTTTTGAAAGCACGAATAATAATATTAGAACATGTATAATAAAATAGCTAATGGGCTAAGGGCCGAATATCTGACTTTGACTTATGGCCTTTACATTCAACTAATTGCTCTCAAAATCGAGTCATTTCATCCTCACCTGATCTTAAATTCCTCCATCAGGTTTGGTCGAAACCAGATCAACACTGCTTGAGTTGATCTTGCCCTTCGGCCTTGCCATTTGCCTTTCCCTGTGACCTTGACCTTTACCTCACGGTTCTCAAAATCGAATTCCTTTAACCCTTCGTAGGCAAATGGGGTTCCTGTGGACCCCAGCATGTTTTTAAAATGTTGCCATTAAGCCATTTTTTACTTTCACAGCCTGGCCTCTCATGACTTTTATTGTAGATGGTTATCTTATATCCTCATAAAATTTGAGCAAAAAATCTCACACGATTAAGGAGTGACATTGCAATAAATATCAGTGGGGTCCGCCAGGACCCCACCTAGCTTTCGTGTGACTATTTTATATATATATATATATATATATATATATATATATATATATATATATATATATATATATATATATATATATTGTTACGGAACAGAGAAAGATAACGTACACTTTAAGTGAGAATGCTAAAAATCACTACTGTCCCGTAAAGTTCCAGGTTCAAAACAAAAGAGTTAGGTAAAATTACAAGTTAAAGTTTAATGCACAAACTAACAACAAAACATTCAGGACTCATAAAGATAATGTAATGGCAAATAAACAGGTTAAATATATGGTTAACTGCAATAGCCTCTATTAACACGAAATTAGCAAGAGTAAATTTATCTAAGTCAGCCCTGATAAAATGAGATACCAGACAATACTCAGTGAATGCCAGATAAATAATTACAGATACAAACTATTATCAAAAATGACTGACATAAAGAACCCCACACGAATTACAAAAACTTCACTAGGCCTACAAATTAAACTTATGCTATACAGTACAAGAAAAAAATACAACAGTTATACTCAAATTACACACAGCTGCTAGATGTTTGGAGACTTCCTGAGCACTCACAATAATAATATCTGTACAGGGGAGGACAGACATGTGAACAAAGTGAGGAGCAGATCTAAGTGGCAATGATGCAGAGACTGAGCTCATTATATAGGGGCCAGGAGAGCTTGATACAACTTGTAATGAGGACGCGCAAATGAAGCCATGGGGACAAAGAGATGACAATCCCGCAAAGTATAACAGAGATGTCGACTTACTCTACTATAACGGTAGAAGGGGGGGACTGAGGCAGAACACGCTCGTGATCAAACATGCAGCATACTGTGCGTTAAAATTACACAAAGGATGATGAAATCATAGGCTATGTAACACCTCCCCACAAAGAAAAAGAAATTTACAAAGGAAATTTCTTATTACTCTAAAACAATCTGTATATGGCATTACAGACCATGCAAAGGTCTTTCCTAATGTTACAAAAAATGAGATCTCCCTAGCACGTTCAGTCATAGGTACTTGCCAGTATCCCTTTAACAAATCAAACTTACTTATGTACCTAGCCTCTCCGATCTTGTCTATGCAATCTTCCACACGAGGGAGAGGGTAAGTGTCTGTTTTAGTTATCTGATTAACACGTCTGTAGTCAATGCAAAGCCGCTGTGACCCACCTGGCTTAGGGACCAGAGTGACAGGAGAACTCCACTCGCTCTGACAGGGCTCAATCATCTTGTGGTCCAACAGGTAGCCAAGCTCCTTCTGGATGAGAGGAACTTTCACTGGGTTCACACGGTAAGGAGGCAATTTAATTGGCTTTGCGTCTCCAACATCGACATCATGCATCAACACAGTGGTTCTTCCTGGAGTGGCACGGAACACTTGCGGGTACTCCTGCAGTAATGCCGAAAACTCCTGCCTTTCCTTGGGTGGTAGATGAGAAAGCTTAGTCTGGAGATCATTCATGATATCAGGATTCTTCCCCAAACTATCACTCAGGCTCATACTGCATGGGAGAGCTTCACTTGCAGACTCGGGTGGAACAGCTACAGTGCAGACTGGATTATTTTCGTCCCGCCTGTGATATAACTTTAGCATGTTGATGTGACATAGTTGCTTGCTCTTTCTACGATCTGGTGTGGCGATGACATAGTTGACATCACTGAGTTTCTTCTCCACGAAATAAGGACCACTAAACTTGGCTTGAAGAGGTTGCCCATGAACTGGTAGCAGAATCAAAACCTGATCTCCTGGCTGAAAGTGGCGTAACCTGGACTTCTTATCATACCAAGTCTTCATCTTCTCCTGAGCAGCTCCTAAATTCTCTCTCGCCAGCTGTAAAGCAGTGGACAGCCGTTCTTTGAACTTCATCACATACTCCAGCAGGTTGACGTCATCTTCCTCCGACAGCCAGCATTCCTTGAGTAGCTTAAGGGGTCCTCTTACTTCATGGCCAAACAGTAGTTCAAAAGGTGAGAAGCCCAGTGATTCATTTGGAGATTCTCTTGCAGCAAACACAACGAATGGAAGACCTTTATCCCAGTCTTTCTGATGTTCCAAACAGTATTTCTTGAGCATCGATTTGAGTGTTTGATGATATCTCTCCAACGCTCCTTGGGTCTGGGGATGGTAAGCTGAAGACGTGATCTGGGAGATGCCCAACTCTTTCAGAGACTGCTTGAAAACATTTGACATGAAATTACTTCCCCAGTCGGACTGTACCTCCTTGGGCAGACCAAACTTTGTGAAGAACCCTAGCATTTCCTTAACCACGTTCTTTGCTGAGATGTTTCTAAGTGGAATGGCTTCAGGATAACGAGTAGCCATATCAATCATGGTCAACACATAAGAAAATCCTGAAGAAGTCTTAGGAAGAGGGCCCACAATATCCACCAACACACGGGTGAAAGGAGGAATGGGAACTAGAGGTGCAACCTTTTCGGTCTGATTACACTTCCCCACAAATTGACAGGTGTGACAAGACTTACAATACCAGGAAACATCCCTGAAGATACCTGGCCAGTAGAAGTGTTTCAAAATGCGTGCCACAGTCTTCCTCACTCCAGGGTGTCCTGCCAAACTGGAATCATGAGCCACTCTAATGATATCCTGCCTACAAACACGAGGGATGACAACTTGATGTACAACCTCCCATTCACAGTCGGCTGATGCTGTTGGGGGTCTCCACTTCCTCATAAGTACTCCTGACTTTACATAATAACAAGTAGAAGCACCGGCTGACTCTTCTTCACTGTAAGCAGAGTTAGCTAGACCTTTCAACTCAGGGTCAGCAACCTGCAACTCAACCAACTCTTGACGAGACAAATTATCAACACTACGGGGTACTGCCTCATCTGGTGAGTGGTCCAAATTAGCAAGAAAAGTGTCAGCTAGGATAACATCATCATCATCATTATCCTCTAAATCACCAGTAACTTTAGACTTAGCCCTAGTGACAGCACATGCAGGGAACACATCAGGGACATCACAACCCTGGGACACAGCCACCGGTTCACTAGACAACTGAGGAGCTGGACACACTTGACTTCCACCAATATCATTTCCAAGTAAGAAAGTTACACCTGACATTGGGAGTGTCTCAACCAACCCAACCATAACAGAACCATTAACAAAACCAGACTCTAAATTCACTCTGCACAGAGGAACAGAGAAGTAATTATTCCCTACACCTTGTAAGATTACAGTTTCATCAGAGGAATTAAAATTAGAGCCTAGAACACTGGTCAGCATAAGGGATTGGCAAGCACCTGTATCACGATATATTTTAACTGATTTCCTGTCATTACTGTCCAGAGGACTGACAAAACCATCAGACAGGAAATTAGCACATGAACTCTTGAGAGTGTCACCCACGTTACTGCTCAAAAGAGGAGCTCCATCATGAGAATTTAAGTTACCCCTCAAAGCAGGTTCAGTTAACTCAGTTAAAGAATTCTGGGAACTCTCAAGAGTGGACACTAGACCAATTGACTGAATATTTAAAGACTCCTTTTTGTTCACATCACGCTGTCTCCTGAAACATCTCTCCGTAGTATGACCAAGCTTACTACAATAAGTACATTTACTTTTCTGAAATCTAGAGGTGAAGCTGGTATTTACTTCCTGAGAAACATCATCTTTATTTTCTTTCCTGTTACCTGTACTCTGAGTAGAGGCAACGTACTTACTCTCAGCTTTCCCTTTTTCTCTAGAATATCTCTTGTGAGTGAGAACATACTCATCAGCTAAAACTGCAGCATCAGACAAATTATCTATTCTTTTCTCATCAAGATATAGGCTTACATCTTTATAAATACACCTTTTGAAGTCCTCCAGCAAAATCATCTGCTTAAATTTGTCAAAATCAGAATTCACATTCTTAGAATTTAACCACTGCTCTAACAAATCTTCTTTGATTTTTGCATACTCAACATGGGATTGCTTATCTTGCTTGTAAGTTGTCCTAAATTTTACTCTATAGGCTTCAGGAACAAGCTCATAGGCCTTAAGAATCAAGCTCTTAACTACATCATAATTATCAGACTGATCCTGAGGCAAAGATGCATAAGTTACTTGAGCTTTACCGGTGAGAACAGTTTGAAGGAGTACTGGCCAATACTCCTTAGGCCAATTAAAACCTGTAGCTACCCTCTCAAACAACTGAAAATACTTTGTTAAATCAGATTCATTAAAAGGAGGGACAAGTTTAACATTTTTAGCCACATCAAAATCATCAGAGCTAGATGATCCAGTTCCACCTTGTTTCATGCGATACTCATGGTCTGCCTGAATCCTAGCAAGTTCAACTTGTGCCTGTATCTGTGCCTCCTGAATCCAAGCCTGAGATTCCGCCTCCTTAGCATTTGCCTGAAATTCAGCTTCTTTAGCACGAGCCTCCTGCAGAGCTAGCTGTAACTTAGCTAATTCAATCTGCGTTTGCTCATTTGGAGGAGTTACATTAAACAAGCTTTTATTAATCATGCCAACAATTTGATCTTTAGAATGATGAGAGTGAACTGCAATTCCCAATTGTTGAGCAACAAGCTTAAGTTCATTCTTTGTTCTGTTTTCTATATCACACACTGTTTGCACATTTGACAAAAAATCTTTGGCTTCATCAAGTGTAGAAATAGTAGCCATCATGAATATATCACAGTCACAAAATATCAAACAATATCCTTATGATAATATCCTGAATATCCTGATATGAGGTCGCCAAATTTATGTTACGGAACAGAGAAAGATAACGTACACTTTAAGTGAGAATGCTAAAAATCACTACTGTCCCGTAAAGTTCCAGGTTCAAAACAAAAGAGTTAGGTAAAATTACAAGTTAAAGTTTAATGCACAAACTAACAACAAAACATTCAGGACTCATAAAGATAATGTAATGGCAAATAAACAGGTTAAATATATGGTTAACTGCAATAGCCTCTATTAACACGAAATTAGCAAGAGTAAATTTATCTAAGTCAGCCCTGATAAAATGAGATACCAGACAATACTCAGTGAATGCCAGATAAATAATTACAGATACAAACTATTATCAAAAATGACTGACATAAAGAACCCCACACGAATTACAAAAACTTCACTAGGCCTACAAATTAAACTTATGCTATACAGTACAAGAAAAAAATACAACAGTTATACTCAAATTACACACAGCTGCTAGATGTTTGGAGACTTCCTGAGCACTCACAATAATAATATCTGTACAGGGGAGGACAGAGATGTGAACAAAGTGAGGAGCAGATCTAAGTGGCAATGATGCAGAGACTGAGCTCATTATGTAGGGGCCAGGAGAGCTTGATACAACTTGTAATGAGGACGCGCAAATGAAGCCATGGGGACAAAGAGATGACAATCCCGCAAAGTATAACAGAGATGTCGACTTACTCTACTATAACGGTAGAAGGGGGGGACTGAGGCAGAACACGCTCGTGATCAAACATGCAGCATACTGTGCGTTAAAATTACACAAAGGATGATGAAATCATAGGCTATGTAACAATATATATACAGTATTTTTTTTTTTTTTTTTTTTTTTCCAGATTATAAACATTAGGACAATGTCAATACCAGTAGCAAAGTTTTATGCCTCAATGGCGGTGGCAGAAGGTGACCAAGCAGAAGAAAATTATTCAGGTGGTGATTTATCTGTATCCGACACTGATGATTATGAAGTGCTTGAACGATCGGACAGTGAAATTAGTGTGAGTAGGACTGAGTCTCCTGTGAGTGCTGATGATAATTCTGAAAATGCAAGTGGTGGTAGTAATACAGAAGATGCTCATCAAGAGGATAAAACAAGATATTGTTGTACCAAATTTGAACATTATAGGGATAGTTTTATTTTATGATCTTGCTAATTTACTTTACACATGAACTTGTTATTATTTTGAGAACCTGTTCCAAGAATACTATCAACCAGACATTCAAATAAGTGTAGAGTCAGTACTTCCACACTCAAACTTTAATGAAATTGTGAAAAAATGAAAAAAAAAATTAAAACAATAAAAAAAAAAAAAAAAAGGGAGGACACTTGGTGGGTTGGTTCCAGTTGCCGCGTCCTGGGCAACATATGTACAAAGTTTAGTAGACATAACTTTATGAATATGGCAGAAATACACCATTAAGTTTTGGGGTCCGCCGGGACCCCATCAGCCTTCCATGTAACTTGGTAACCTCTTGCCCACGAAGGGTTAACCTTGCCGGACCTTGAAGCCTTCCATAAAATTTGATCTAACTCGATTTAAAAACTGTTTAAGATGACCTTGCCTGTGACCTTGACTTTAGACTTATTGTTCCACAGAACAGTAGGTCTGCATTTGGGTGATCCTCAACACTTCCACCAAGCTTGGTTCAACTCGGATCAAAACTATTTTAGTTCATTTTGTTCACACACAGACACTTGGGTCGAAGTTTGACCGTGCCCTGCAACAATGACCGTTGATTGATTGCTCTCAAAATAGTTCTTGCCATAATCTCAGTCCCTCTATATTTGATTTAAGCTGAATAAAAGCTGTTTAATTTGGCCTTACTATGTCAGCGTTTGACCTTGCAATGTCACCTTCACCTGTTGTTCCCAAAGATAATAGATCAATCTCCATGGCTAACCGGCAATCCCTCCACCTGTTTCTTTACATTAGATACAGCTGATTAGCTTGTACACACACACACACACACACACACACACACAAAGTGCGTCCAGTAATCAGCAACACTTGTTTTTACTTCACAACCAAAGAAAAATATTACCGTGGAAAGAGGGTGGTCGTAACTCTCATCTGAAACATATTACACCAAAAATATTATAGATTCATAATTTATAATGGCTGGTATTTATCTTCCTAGCTCACTCTGTTTTATCATCCGTGCTGTGTTACCATCATTCCGAACAAACAATTATTAGACTATTAAGTTAGAGAGAGAGAGAGAGAGAGAGAGAGAGAGAGAACCATAGTCATGAATGTGAATAACGTTTACTGGAATGAATAAATGTACGTGTAAAATTAAGTGTCAGAAGTTGTGATCTCTACATGGAAGTACAGTAAGTGTGAAAATTTCAGCAAATGTTTTCACATGCTGATGGTTCCACTTCACTTGTCGTTTCACAGATAGTTCTCCAAGAGTTGTGGTCTCCTGTTGCTGATTCTTGATTCAACCCACTAAATATATATATATATATATATATATATATATATATATATATATATATATATATATATATATATATATATATATATATATAGGAGGGTCCCAGTTACGCCAGATAAAAATAAACTGACTACTTGTAGTATACCAAATGTTTTCGTGTAGTTTATGGAAGCTTATAACAACCACCTTGACTCTGGACTGTCTTCCTTCAGTGTGAAATTCTGACTACGTCTTCCTGCTGGCCAGTGCTTGGGGTGGAGGGTGATCATGAACTTTGGATTGTATTCTAATTGTCTTTGCAGATTTCGTAGCAGCTCTTCCTATGGGATTTACTCAACATATTGTACCTCAGTATTCTCCTCTCTATTATTGATGGGAACTATGTTGATAATACAGTAATGAAAATAACATACAAGAGAATGATAGGGTTTATTATGCAAACTATACCAAGCGTCCAGTGGCACCTCTAATACTGCCTGATGTCTTACCAGTGTCTCAGTAGATTGGTCTTTCTTGTGTCAACGGGTTGCACTGGGCTTATTAGAGACTTTTCGAAATGAAAAAAGTGAGCATATGTTTTATTAAGCCCATCATTAGTAGGGAGCTTCCCGAAACATTATCTCATCTGGTAGTAGCAAGAGGAAAATATAACAGGGCTTATTAAGAGATCAATATTATCTTATACGGTACTTAAATTGTGCAAACTATCTGATGTCAAAAAGATATTGAGAATATTCAAACGACCATGGTGTAATCTGGAAAACGAAATCGTAAAAGAAAAGGTGCCAGACGCCTCTTAACCTTTTCACTATGATGTTTGTATATCAGTATAGTATTCTCACTGAGGACAGACTATTTTATTCAGGTGACATAATCCCTTTACAACAAATGATTTTAAAACTATTCCCATAACCATTTCACTGTGATTGCTGAATCTCATCTTCACGCTCATTCTTTCCCTTAGGACAAGACGAGTTAATGAAGTATGGTTGAATTGTTGACGGACGATTTTATTCACCCCAGGAAAACCCTTCCGTAGTGAATAGGTTAAGACAACACAAATTGCTCCATGAAGAATGCTCCACAAGTGTCTCCTTTGGTCCGGTGCCGTTTTTAATCATTTTTGCTGTCTCCAGACTATTTCACTTAGTTTAAGAGAAACTTTTCGCATTGGGGGGGTTAGATAATAGCTTCATTAGCCACTTCACCACTTGATATTCTTCTTACCTTTACTGAAATTGCCTAGTGTAAGTTTCAGTAAAATGAAAAGCACCATTGTTGTGAGTGAAGGGGTTAATACGTAAGCTCACTCATATGACACACCAAGTAAACTGCAAACACATTAGCCTGTCTACATCAGCATCAGCATGGTTCCGTAAAAAATAAAAATAAATAAATAAAGTTTCCTGAGCTAAAGCCATGCAAAAGATTGTTTATTTATGCTTTAACCTTCACTCTCCGGCCATTTCACAACAACCATTTCACAACCACTCCGTAGTGGACCAGTAAAGTGCGCTTTGTGGGCGCATGACGAGCGAGCGAGCGTTTGTACATACACCTGTAATCATAATTTCATCTTGGTGTAAACTTTCAACATTTCTGGTAAGGTAGTTGGACAATTACAGAAATATAATTGAGCTAAGACATTTACTTTCTCTCTCTCTCTCTCTCTCTCTCTCTCTCTCTCTCTCTCTCTCTCTCTCTCTCTCTCTCTCTCTCTCTCACACAAAGACATGAAAGTGATAAACAACTCCTACCTCGCATGTGTCACTTTCATTGTGTTTTAAATCAATTTCATAATAGAGCATGTCATTGAAATCCTCGGTACATTTCCTTGGAAAGCTGGGATTCCAAGGTGTTTCTTTGGTCTCATGAGTAAATATATAGCTAAAAACAAGTTTTATTGAATGTATCTACTACCTGTTGAAGGAATCTCTTGTCTATCTCATATAGTAGAAAAGTTATTAGCCTCTGAAAACTATCACGGTCAGGCCATGTCGGGCCGGACCTAGCAGGGTCATGTTGGGCCGCTCATTTCTCAGCTGAACGTAAACATCGCCTTGCTACGCTTGCTTGCTTCAGTATGCTTGCTCGCTTCGCTTGCTGTGCTTGCTCACTCGTAATGATAAAGTAACAATAAAGGGTGAAACAAATTCTGAGAATAAATCATGGCTATCAAGGCAAAGTCATTGTAACTATATTAGGATCCTTTATAGTTCAGTGGCCCCCACACACACACATCTATATCTAAATCTATATCTATCTACCTCTCTATCTATCTATGTAAGAGAATGTCTGTCTGTCTGTTTGTGCTCAATGGAAATCGAGAGGGATGCATATAGAACTCTAAACAGAGCTAACAGGTGTAACTTTTTACGACGAATTTATTTATTTATTTATTTATATAATTATTTATGTGCTCGACTCTGGGCATAGGCTTCACAGCCTGCTCCCAAGGCCCAGTAGTCCTCCTACACATCATACACCTCTACATGTCACTACTTCGGCACTAACACCCACTGTCCATACTGAATACATGTCAGGGCTGTCTCATACGGGACTGGTGTATTGGTATTAGCGGGGGTATTTTTACGACATGTTGGCGGGTCTTCTGGTAGATCGGTAAAGCCTGCATTACATGAAATTCAAATCCTTAAACTGTTCCCTGCCCCAGCGGGAATTTGAACCTGGGTTCGGTAGGACCGCAGGCCACCTCTCTACCGACTGAGCCACCTGCTAAAGTGGCGTCCCTGATGGCCAAGATTAGAACTGCTGTAATTGAAAATAATCGAGTCAGCATGGTGGAGACATGGTAGCCAATTACCGTGGAGATTTTTGCTTCTATAATCATATTATTATGAGCTACAATGGGTCGGGTGGGTGGGCGGATTGGTGTATTATGCAGAGTAAGGAAGCAGATGTTTGCTGCTGTGTTTTGATGATCCAGGCACTTGCTTGAATGTGAAGACTGGTGCTGACAGTTTCCTATGCAAATATGCAGACTCAGGAAGAGGATGCTGAGAAAACTGATTTATGTGTACAAATCTGAGAATTCCTTAATCCAGTGTAATAAACGGTGCTCAATTACTTATCTTCCAATAAAATTAGGAGAGACAAAGAACAACTAGACTTCTAGAGTGTAGGATGGCCCTCTTCCAATAAAGTAGCCAGTCGTTGCTAAGGCAAGGTTGCTTGAAACTCCTTGAAAATTAAGTATCAAGAATGAGTCTCCTTGGTTACTAGTTCAATCTACCCTTCAGTCTGGCTACACTTTGCCATCAAGTGAAGTGAAAAGGGGTGATGAACCTCTTCAAGTTAGGGTACCACGAAAGCACTATATTCGTACAATCACTAAAGCTCTCCACTACCAACAAAATTGTCTTTTTCATCCGGGAAACTCTGCCTAAGATGAATTTCCTTCAGCCACGGAAAATAATAGGTACAACAGTTTCGCTGTTATTTGCTATACTCTCAAAAAAGTGACTTAGCCACATGAACAGACAAATGGATAAATAGATTTAATACAAGTCACTTAAATAGACAGAATCGCCGGGGAGAGGGAGTGCAAGGAACGATATAATTATATCCTTTTGCCAGAATTACCACAGCCACGCTGAGTCATCGCAGTTTACTCGACTGATGTACAGTAGTGCTGTCTACTTCTTCCTTCATCTTTATAATTCTTTTCCTGCGTATGTCTGCCCTCCTCTCTCCCTATTTCTTCCATCCTTCATATCACATTTTATTACAATTATTTCCAACCCAGGTGGCTCTACACTAAGTGACAAGCATAATGGTTTCCTTAAACCCAGGAAACCGTTTACTGCGGTAGGTGGAAACCACTTAACCAAATAGCATTGATGGAAGTCTACTATATGAACATGGGAAGGATAACTGCAATAGGCCAGTTGGCCCATGCTAGGTATCTCATACAAGAGTGAAAAGAAGTATGGAATAAGACAAGGCTTTACCACACCCACCACAACCTCCAGCCGAAACCAGCGGAAAAAGGTGAGAAGGAACACCACGCAGTATAGCAAAGCTGGTGTGGACATTGTAAAGGAAAGTGCGAAAGGGAAGTGACTATCGTATTGATACCTGAAAAGAAAACAAAAATAGTACCTGTTATAAGGAGATTATATCTATCTATCAATCTATCTATATGTATGTATGTATAGATAGATAGATAGATGGATGGATAGCTAGAGAGATATACATATATAAAATGATAAGGGACCGTGTACAGATCCACCGCTACACTCCATTTCACCGAGTCCGGCACCATCAGTGATGTCCTCAACACCTGTAGCACTGATAAAAGTCCTCAGAACTGGATATACCACTTTGTATTGCCTTTTTTATTGGTTCTCAAGGTAATAGAGATTCACCTAGTACAATGGATTTACATCAACACTACAGGTGTTGAGGACATCGTTGATGGAGCCAAACTTGGTGAAATGGAGTATAGTTACTAATCACCAAACCAGCTTAGTACTATTTATTAAAACTCTCTGTTTCATCCCTTCAGCTAGGATTGTATTCATTTCATGATATCATCATCTATCCCATGTGCTCGAAGCTTCGTAACTAATCTTTCGTGTGGGACCCTATCAGAGGCTTCACTAAAGTCCAGATAAATAATATCTTAAGCTTTAGCTCAATCTACCGCCTCATAGACCTCTCATGAGAAGAATGATAACATGTTTGTGATCCGGAGGCAGGATCGTCCTTGCGTGAATCCGTACTGACTTTCATTTCATAGATAAAAACTTTCTGAGTGTTCTCTGATTTTAATGGCTAATATTAACTCTTGCAATTTTCCTATTACTGATGCTTAACTTATCAGACGATATTAAGACGCAGCTAATTTATCACTGTTTTTAAAAATGGGTACTACGTTTGCAGTCTTCCACGCCTCTGGAACTTCTCCTGAACTTAAATAATTATTAAATAACGTTGTAAGCGTCTGACCTAATTCATCCTTGGTTTCCTCTATAATTTTCACACACACACACACACACACACACACACACACACACACACACACACACACATATATATATATATATATATATATATATATATATATATCATTGTATCTATATCATCCGGATTTGGCGATATTGAGTTTCTAATTTATTTCTCTTTTTCAGTATTTCCTCATTACTAACTGTAATTTTACCAAAAATATTGTCCGTATCATCATCGTAAATATTTGTTGCTTGAGGGACCAGATCTAGATTTTCCTTGGTAAATCTATCTATCTATCTATAGCCCGACGCCCTAATCCCGCAAAGGGTGGCCGCAGACAAAACGCCTCCAAGTCGCTCTGTCACCCACCATTTGACTACCCTCCCCCCAACTCACCCCCCCCTCCCTCATATACCTCTCAACTCCATCCCTCCACCTCATCTCGGTCCACCCCTCCCTCTCCCTCCTTCCACCTCACCTACATACACCCTCGTAGTCAGTCTTTCATTCTCCATTCTCTCCACATGTCCAAACCACCTCAGTGTATTTCTCCTAATCTTCTCAACCACATCCACATCCACCCCACAACGTTCCTTCACTTCTTCATTCGGCAACCTGTCCCTCCATGTCACTCCACATGCTCCTTTCAAGTAGCTCATTTCCACTGCTCTCACTCTTGACTTGTTCCCCTCTTGCAAGGTCCACGCCTCGCTTCCATACGTCAGGGTAGGGATCACAATATCATGCAGTGACTTCTTAACTTCCATACTCACCTCCCTATTTCTCATCACTTCTTTCAGTGAACCAACAACCTTCCTTCCCTGTTGTATCCTTTCACGCACTTCATCCCCTAAACTTCCATCCTTACTCATCACACTACCCAAGTACTTGAATGCACTCACATTCTCCATATCCTCACCATCCAACCTCACTGTACATTCTGTGACTTCATTCCTCTCAAACACCATAACTTTACTTTTGTTTACATTAACTTTCAGCTTCCTCCTCTTACACACTGTCCCAAATTCATTCACCAAACCTTGCAACTCCCATTCATCTTCACTCAACAGCACTGTATCATCAGCAAACAGCAACACCGGAATCTTCCAAATCTCACCTTCATTCATTAGAGCCAACCCCACATCCACTGCCCTACCTTGCACCTCCATTACAACCCCATCCATGTATATATTAAACAACCATGGAGACATCACACAACCCTGTTTCAGTCCCACATTGAGATCAAAGAACTCACTCAGCTCACCATCTACTCGTACCGTAGCCCTAGCTCCTTCGTACATACTCTTCACAGCACTCAACAATTTCCCCTCCACTCCATATATCCTTAATACCTTCCACATACCTTGCCTATCTATTCTGTCATAAGCTTTTTCCAAGTCCATGAAGGCAGCATACACTTTCTTTCCCTTCTCTAGATATTTCTCCACTAAACATCTTAGAACAAACATCTGATCTACACACCCATTTCCCTTCCTAAATCCCCCTTGTTCTTCTCCAACTAGCTCCTCTGTCATATGCCTAACCCTGTCAATGAGTATTCTACCATATATTTTACCAGTCACACTAAGAAAGCAAATACCCCTATGGTTACCACATACTTCTCTCTTCCCTTTTCCTTTGTATAAAGGAACAATTATACCTGATTTCCAGTCCTCTGGAACCCTTCCCTCTTCCCAAGCCAATCTACACAACTTTCATATCCACTCCACAACAATCTCACCCCCATACCTCAGCACTTCACCACACACTCCATCAATTCCTGGGGCCTTTCCCAACCTGATCTTCTTCATTGCTTCCACTACTTCCGCCCTACTGATCTCTTCCTCCCTCCTCTCATCTGTTCTTCTCCCAACCATTCCCCAACAACTTATACTCGCACTGCTCTCATTCTCTACATTCAACAAATCCTCAAAGTGCTCCTTCCATCTCCTCAATTTCTCTCTCTTCTCCACCAACAATCTATTATTCCTATCTTTCACTCCCGTACAATTTCCTCTTTCACTCTGCCTTACTTTCTTTACCTCCTTCCAAAACAATTTCTTACTCTCCCTCCATTTCACACTCAGATTTCTCCCAAACTCTTCATCCACTTTCTTCTTACTCTCCTTCACCAGTCTCTTCACCTCCCTCCTCCTGCTCACATATACCTCTCTCTTCTCTCTCTCGTCTTCTCCTCTACCTCTACTCGCTAACCATTCACTATATGCCTTCTTCTTTTGTTCCACAGCTCGTTTCACCTCATCATTCCACCATGCTGTCCCTTGCACACCCTTGCATCTCCTCCTGATTCCACAAACCACCTCACACACTGTGCCTTTCTCTTCCGTAAATATCTTACATACGTCTTCCACCCCTTCCATCTGCTCTAGCTCATACCTTCCCAATCTTTCTTCCACTATGCCCTTATACTCTACCACTTTCTCACTATCTTGCAAAATCTCCACTCTTCTCACAGGAGCTGCTTCCTCCTGTCTTCCCCTTCGTCTCCTCAACCATTTTCTTTGCACCTTTACCTTGGCCATCACTAGGTGATGGTCCGAGACTCCATTCCCCCACCCTCTCCACACTCTTGCATCCAACACTTTTCTTATTCACTCATCCACACACACGTAGTCTATCATTGCCTTTCGTTCAACAAGTTCACCATCCATCCTCCTCATTACTCTCCATGTATACCGGTGGATCATCTTATGCCGAAAGTAGGTGTTGGCTATTGCCAACCCCCTTACAAGCACAGATGCCCACCAAAGCACTACCATTCCCATCTACTTCAGCTGGCACACCCCACTGACCAACCACTCCATCCACTCGTACATTCCCAACTTTGCCATTCATGTCTCCAATCAAAAGCACTCTCTCGCTCCTCTCAAATTTGTCCATACATGCTTCTACTCTCGCCCAAAACTCATCTTTCACTCTTGCCGCTCGGTCCTCTGTTGGAGCATACACACATACAATCGCCCACGCTTGTATACCTACTTTCATCCTCATCCATACCATCCTTGCACCCACTGTTCCATACTCTCTTATATTCTCCTTCCACTTCTTGCTTATCATCAAACATACTCCCTCTCTTGCCCTCTAACTCTCATTAACTCCCGCACATATACCTAAACCATATTCCCATTCTCTCACCTTTCCATTTAGTTTCGGTCAATCCACATATATCCACTCTTGCATCCTCAAGCACCTGAACAATCTCTCTCTCTTTCACTTCATCATTCACTTCTCTCACATTTCATGTTTCCTCCCTCAGAATGTCCTTTGTCCGTTCCTTAGTCGTCAACGTATGGTCCGTCCTGGTCCGAGGCGCTTTATTCGCTTGTTTAGTTAGTTCTTTTTACGGGGTGGGGCACTAACCCACCACCAACCCTTTTAGTCGACAAGCAGGGATACTGGGGGAGTATTCTTGAAACCCCCCTACCCCCAGGGGCAAATACTGATACGAAATAATTACTTTGGACAGAACATATTTCCTTATCTTCACTGGCGATGTTGCCTGATTATCTTCAGGATGTCCTATCCTATCTTTATTTTTCGTGCGGTACAGCTGATAAAAATCCTTGGGGCTTTCTTTCTATTCTCGAGCAACCTTAATTTCATAATCTCACTTTGCTTCTCTTATCTTCCTCTTTACTTCCCTATTCAGGCTCAAGTACTGGTTAGGTAAGTGTTCCCCTCCCCTCTTTGTTTTTCTATTATATTCTTTTCCTTTGGCCTATGACAGTTTTTAATCAGTTAACCATCTTGGTTCTGAATTATTCGTTCTAAACGCTTTGGAAAGGATATATCTATCTTGGCCTCTGTGTATTATAATTCCTAACTCATCATATCTCTCACTGACTGAATGGCTGCTTGGTGCCAGACCTGAGTTAAACTGCATGACCTATATCCTGTCCGTCACCTATGACCTGATCTTCCCCAGTGCCCTCAGTGACCTGACATATACTCCCACCTAAATCCTGTCACCCACCTATGACCTGAGCTACCCCAGTGGCTTGCCGCACACTCCCACCCATTTCCTGCCCCTTACCTATGACTTGAGCATCCCCAGTGACCTGACACTCCCTAAAGTAGCCAGTCTGTCCATGGATTTTGGTTCAGAAATAAGATCTTAATCCATCAAAATCTCCTAAATAAAATTAGAAACGGTAGAGCAGTAAATCTGAACTTCATTTCTTTGTTATCGCTATTTCCGGGTCTTCCACCGACATCTATATCGCTAATGACGTTTTCTCTATCAGATAAATCCAAATTTAGTATATTATTACTTCTAGAGGGCTCCCTGATACGTTTATAGAGGAAATTATCCTGTACTACCTACAGAAATTCCTCTGACACGAATCTAGGATAGAAAGTATCAGGAAAAAAAGTAGCAAGAAAAAACGTAACGGAAAGAAAGCAACAAGAAAAAACGCAACAAGAAAGAAAGTAACAAGAAAAAAAGTATCAACGGGTTTTCACATCACGTTTAATAATAATTTGTGCACTGCTTCGAAGCTTATTAATTTTCTGATTCGGAGTTTTGGTTAAGATTTATTTGCTGTTTCGAAGTGCATTAATTTTCATACTAATTCTATTGTTTTTTTTTTCAATTGGCCCACTTATTTATGTTTGCTGATTCAGAGTTTTTGCTCACTGTTTCAGAGTTTTACAGACCCTAATGCGAGCGGCGAGCCTACTTCATATGAGTAGCTGCGTACATAGCCAGTAGCAGCATGGAGGTCATAAAGAGTAATAAGGGTGGCACCAAGATTTGTTTTGAAGGATACATGTATACACGTTCGTGCACCCGGAAAGAAAAAATTTGGTGGAAATGTTCAGAGAAAGGGAGCAGAAATTGTAGAGGAAGTCTAAGCACTACACACCAGTTGGATAATCCACAGGCAGGGCTACCTCACAACCACACTTCTGACCAAACCAGCGTGACCTATGCTGTGTCGTAACATGATGAAGCAGCAAGCAGCCACCTCCCTGGACAAACCATCCCAAATCTTTGCCCAAGCAGTTGCCAGTCAAGACCATGATGTTTAGAAGCGGTTTCCATGTGAAGAGAACACCAAGCGATCCCTCCGGTATCAACGGCGCACACCAGCAATCCCTGAAAACCTATACGACTTCATATTGCCAGATGAGTGGAAGGTAACACTAGGACCCAACCCTCAGCAATTCCTCCTTTATGACAACGGGCCAGAAGCAAACTCTCGTATCATTGCCTTTGCAACAGAAGAGGACCTAACTCGTCTAGCAGCTGCAGAGACCATCTACATGGATGGTAACTTCAAGATGGCACCACCACAGTTCACTCAGGTTTATGTGCTCAGAGTTTCATTCAGTGATACTTATGTTTCATGTGTCTACATATGCTCTGCTACAGAAGAAGTCAAGAGCAGTGTACTCGGAGTTGTTTGATGTTATCGTCGAGCGTAGCTCGGAGTTAGGATTTAACCTTCAGGTACAGACGGTTGTGAGCGACTTCGAAGATGCTGTTTTACGTGCAGTGAGTGCCAGCTTTGGTAGAGAAGTGGATAGCAAGGGATGTTTCTACCACTTTACACAGAGCACTTGGTGTAAAATTCAAGGGATTGGTCTTACACAGCATTACCATTCAAACCAGGGGTTCCGGCTTTTCTGTGGTATGTTGGATGGACTTGCCTTCCTGCCCACTAATGAGGTACAAGAGGGCATGGAGTACCTAAAGACCATTAGTCCTCCAGAGGCAGAAGAGCTGGTAGACTATTTTGATTCAACCTACGTCTCGGGTAGCTACAGATCCCGACAGATCGAGGATTCACAGGGTGTCAGGCTGCGTCTTGCACCCCCTAAGTACCCCCCTTATGTCTGGAATGTCCATGAAGCTACATTACAAGGAAACTCCCGTACCAACAATGTATGTGAAGGTTGGAACAATAAGTTCTCAAACTTGGTTGGACACCATCATCCCTCTATATTTAAATGCATACAGTGGTTCTGGAAGGATCATGCCACTGTCGACACTTTGGTGCAACAAGACCTGATTGGCACAGCATCCAAACAAAAGAACAGCAAAAAGGCCATTCAAATGCAGAAGCGACTACAACGTCTTTGCAATGACAGAGTGGAAGGAAGAAAGACCATCTCAGAATTTTTAGAAGGTATTGGACATAATATATGTATAACCCGAATTCTTCATTAAAATAAATATATTATCTTGACATAGGTCAAAAGTTCAAAACCTACATGTTTTTTAGTTTTTTTTATGGTATGAGTATGTAAATGTGACAGATGTTACTTTTTTTCCTAAATACAAGAAACACTGTTACTTTTTTTCTGTTGTCTTTTTTTCCTAGCAAAAGTTGTTACTTTTTTACCGTTACTTTTTTTCCTGATACTTTCTTTCCGATTTCCCTCTGACACTCCATCCCCTGTCTGATTCCACCAGTCTATCCTTCACAGGTTAAAATCCCTTGCAATAATTCCTAAGCTAACTGTGATGCTTTCCTAATTTCCTCCCAAAGGTATTTAATATCTACTCTAATTTTGGAGATCTATAAATAGCTCCTAAGACTAATTTCTCCTTGTTGTTACTAATTCCAACCCAGATACTTTGTGTCCCAGTTGACTTTAATACCTGTTTTATTTTAACAGTTTAATGAATCCTTTACATAAATAGCTACCCAGCCCCTCTTTCTTCCCGAATGGTTCGACACAAAAGTGTTACAACCCTTTATCTGATATTCTGCTAAAATTCTCGAGTTTCTGTATTCATCCGAGTTTCAGTAATATAATGGCAACATCTATTTTCTCTGTACATATTAAAGCCCTCAATTCGTTCATTTTATTGTGTGAATTCCTACTGTTTTTGTAGTACACTTTCAGATTATTACGACTAATTATGCCTGTATACTGGGATGTGCTTTTTAATTGTTTTTCTTAACAATTGGGAAGCAGTTCACTCTACTAACATAAGTATTTTCTATACGATCACAACTCTATCATCGTTTATTCTCTCCTCTGTCCTCGCCTGCTTATTTTGAGGTGCCTGAGTGCATGTATCTACACTAATGGTTAAACTTTTCTTTTAATTTTTCCAAGTCTTAATACATCCATCTAACCCTGATGATAATGATCCCTGAGTGGAGCTGTTATAACTTCTTGTATATCTAACTCTCAACACGAAAAAAAAAAAAAAATCTAACTCCCTATCTATCGTCCTAGCTAAAGCAGTAACTCCCTTTCTACTAAGATGAGTCCCATCCCAACTGTACATCTCACTCCTTCCATAAAACCGGTCCCAGCAGTCTATGAAAGGTATTGCATTAACTCTGTAATACCTTTCAAGAAGGCATTTAAAGCTATCGCCCTGCTAAGTCATTCCTTTCCAACCCCCTCCTGGGCAAAACCGAGTACTACAGGGGTCCCTCCCCTCTCTCTGCCCTTATCCAACATACTCTTGTACTACTGCCACACAGCCTCACTACTATGCCGACCAGTATCGTTGCCTCCAACACTGAGGCAGACAGTCGGTTTATTTCTACAATCCTTCATGATACTTACAATTGTCCCTAACACATTACCCACCCTGGCCCCCGGAAAACACACGTTTACTATGAGAAGTGCGGAGATTTCTGTCTAACTGAGAGTCTCCAGCTAGAGCAACATATTTCATACCTTTAAGTAGCATAGCCCCAGTGACCAGTTGGGATGGTCCAGAACCGTCCACTCTGCCGCTAGACCCCTCACATTCCATATCACTCACATCCTCCCCGTCGCACTTGTCACGCAAAACGTTGAATGCATTTTTACACCTCACTCTCCCTTGCTTTTTAAGAGTGAACTTAGTTGCACCCTTAATTGCAAGCCTCCATCCTTCAGCCTTCCTATCGAACCTTGTCGAAAGCTTTACTAAAGTCCAGACAAATAATATCGCAACCTTTATCGCCATCTACTGCCTTATAGACCTCCAAGAAAAATTATACCAAGTTTGTGAGGCAGGATCGCCCTTGCATATATCCGCGTTGGCTTTCCTTTATGAAATTAAATCTTTCTAAGTGTTCTCTAATTTCATTTGCTTAAACTGACTTTAGCATTTTACCAACTCTTGATATTAGACCAAACTACATGCACAGTACACACTACACTTCCTTTTCAAAAATCAACAAAAATGGCGTCTATTAATCAAGCCTCGGAGTCCCCAGGGGGGGGACCATAAATGCCCCCGCCATCTGCCCCTCTCCCGGTGACGACTCGAGGTGCCTGGAACCACTGTCTGACTCTCTTCTTCTTCATTTCTGCAACATTCGCGGCCTTTCATCTAACTTTCGCTCTGTTGAGCACCACCTCTCCTCCTCTAAACCTCACCTTCTTTTTCTAACGGATACTCAGCTGTCTGAGGCAACCGACAGCAAACCCTTTTCTGTATCCTCCTACTTTCTCTATACTCATTTCAAAGCCAAAGGTGGCTGTTGTGTATACATACGCAACGACTTATCTTGCTCTCGTGTTCCTGAACTAGATTCTTCTGAATTCTCCACACTCTGGCTTCGGCTTTCCTGTCATTCTCTGACTAAATATATCTGTGCTGTTTACTTATCCCCTAATTCTACTGACTATCAAAAATTCTTCGACTATCTTACTTCTACGATGGAACACATTCTGTCCATTTCTCCTTTCTCTGAAATCTCCATTCTTGGAGATTTCAATGTTCACCACCACCTTTGGCTCTCCTCTCCTTTCACGGATCCACCTGGTGAACAAGCCTACACCTTTTCTATCCTTAATGACCTAGAGCAGCTTGTACAGCACCCTACCCGTATCCCTGACCGCCTTGGAGAGAGCTCCAACATACTTGACCTCTTCCTCACAACTAATCCTTCTGCTTACTCTGTTAATCTTTTCTCTACGTTGGGCTCCTCCGATCACAACCTTATTACCTTAACCTGTCCTATCACTCCGGTACGGCCTGTGGACCCTCCAGGGAAACGTCGTCTGTGGCACTTTGGAGCCGCGAACTGGGAGGCCCTCAGGCAGTACTTCTTTGATTTTCCCTGGAATGATTATTGCTTCCATGGCCGGGAGCCATCGGAGTGTGCCTCGCGCATTACGGAGGTTATTCTCTCGGGCATGGAAGCATACATTCCTTTCTCATATCCTTTGACTAACGCAAGAAAGCCTTGGTTTAATCACACTTGTTCTAATGCTGTCCGCAACAAGGAGAGGGCCTACAAAAGGTACCGGAGCCAACCCACACCTGAATCACATCATCTTTACGTTTCTGCCCAGAATCGTGCTAAGTCTGTTCTTCGCTCTACTAAAAATAATTTCATCCATACTAAATGCTCTCAACTCTCCAACTCGAATTCTTCCCGCTCCTTCTGGCACCTTGCCAAAAATCTTTCTAACAACTTTACCTCATCATCTTTCCCTCCTCTTTTCTACTCTGATGGTTCTGTAGCTATTTCTTCTACTGATAAAGCAGATCTCTTCGCACAGACTTTCTCCTCCAATTCCACCTTAGACGATTCCGGTGCTGTTCCTCCATCACTTCTCCCCTCTGACTTCCTCATGGCTGACATTAAAATTTCTTCAGTTGATGTATTTTCTGCCATCACTGGCCTCAGTACTAACAAGGCATATGGGCCTGATGGGGTCCCTCCTGTTGTTCTCAAGAACTGTGCTTCTGTGCTTACACCCTGCCTAGGCAAACTCTTTCGCCTTTGTCTGTCAACTTGTACCTTTCCTTCTTGCTGGAAGTTTGCTCTCATTCAGCCTGTCCCAAAGAAGGGTGACCACTCCCAACCCTCCAACTATCGTCCAATTGCTTTAACGTCCTGTATTTCAAAAGTTTTCGAGTCAATTCTTAATAGAAAAATTTTAAGGCATCTTTCCTATCACAACCTTCTTTCCGATCGTCAGTATGGGTTCCGTCAGGGACGCTCCACTGGCGATCTTCTCACCTACCTTTCAGACTCCTGGTCATCCTCCTTTCGGGACTTTGGCGAAAGCTTTGCCATTGCACTTGACATCTCAAAGGCTTTCGATCGAGTCTGGCATAAATCTTTAATTTCCAAACTGCCCTCCTACGGTTTCTATCCTTCTATCTGTGCCTTCATCGCTAGCTTCCTTTCTGGTCGTTCTATAGCCGCTGTTGTAGACGGCCATCGTTCTTCTCCTAGATCTATCAACAGTGGTGTTCCTCAGGGCTCTGTCCTATCACCAACTCTCTTCCTTTTATTCATCAATGATCTTCTAAGCTGTACATCTAACCCTATCCACTCATACGCTGATGACTCCACCCTTCACCTTTCCATTCGGTTCCCGCAACGCCCATCTCAACAGTTACTTCAAGAAACAAGGGATGAGGCTATGGCACACCTAATGTCTGACTTGGCTCGTATCGCTGACTGGGGTAAAAATAATATGGTTGTCTTTAATGCATCTAAGACTCAGTTCTTACACCTATCAACCCGACAAAATCTTCCACAGGTATACCCATTAATGTTTAATAATATTCAGCTTAATCCTGCATCATCCTGAACATGCTTGGGGTTTCATTTACTCGGGACTTTCTTGGAAAGATCATATTACATCTCTTGTAAAATCTGCTTCTAAGAGATTGGGTGTGCTAAGCCGACTCCGCTCTTTCTTTACCCCTGCACAATTGTTGACTCTATACAGAGGTTTTATCCGCCCCTGTGTGGAGTACAACTCTCATGTGTGGGGAGGCTCCCCACATACAGCTCTTCTCAATAGGGTGGAGTCAAAGGCTTTTCGTCTCATTAACTCTCCTCCTCTTACTGACTCCCTTCAACCTCTGTCTCTTCGCCGCACTGTTGCATCTTTATCTCTTTTCTATCGCTACTTTAATGGTCACTGCTCCTCTGAACTGTCTGCTTGCATTCCTCCACCTCTACGACGGGCGCGTAGCACCCGTCTGGCAGCAAACTCTCATCCCTTTTCTGTCCAACTCTCTAATGCAAGAGTTAACCGTTACTCCCAGTCTTTCATTTATGCAACAGGTCAACTCTGGAACTGTCTCCCTCTGTCTGTATTTCCTGCTGCCTATGATCTCCAGTCTTTCAAACGCAGTGTGTCCAGGCATCTCAAAATGATCGGATCTTGAATTTGGCTCTCTATTGTATTTTGTTTTTCTCTTGGAGGGAACTGTTACTGCGGGCCATGGCCTTTGGTTCCTTCTTCCTCGCATAAAAAAAAAAAAAAAGACGTCTCAGAGGATAGACACAAAGGATTTATCGCTCTTCTTAAAAATAGGTACCGGTACTATGTTCGCTGTCTTTTACGCCTCTGGAACTTCTCGTGAACTTAAATAATTATTAAATAACGACGCTTTTCAACTGTGTGTAGTGATGTAAATGCAGTGTCCATCCAGGAAGCAGACCTCTACACTCCTCCCCGCACCTTGCTTTAGGGAGGCATTGTCTACCGCAAGGGACCACTAGTTTACTGCAAGGGACAGCCTTGTAGGGGCAGTTGCTGGCTTGCAATTGACGGGTCTGCCCAGCCAGATCGACCGGTGTAGCGTTATGATCTGTCCCCCTGTCCGCCCCCTACGGCGCATGCGCGGGGGTTGCCAGAAGCCGCCACAAATATGCCATTTGTCCTCTGATCTCTGTAGGGGTAACATGATCGGAGCCTCTCGCCCTTTGTTTACAAACGGCAAATGGTCATTCCGGCTTCTCTTATCATTCGTCTCAAAGCTTTCTCGGGTAGTTTCCGCCCTTAAATTAAATTAGATTAGGCGGAAAGCAGTAAAAATTCGAATTTCTAAGGTATGAATGAGTTAGGTTGGATAAACATAGATATAATTAATCATCTGGGGACGAGTTATCTAATCTGTTAGGCGTGAGGATTGCCTTAGCTTTGTATCTTTACAGGAATGAGTCAAGCTCGTACTGTCCCGTGTATTAAACCATTTTTATCATACATATCCTTGAAATTATAAATAGTTCTGGCACACACTACCTCATTCAGTTGTGCATTCCACAGATCAATTGTCCTATTATGGAAACAGAATTTCCATACATCTTTATCACCTCTCTTTTTATGCTGTATTTTGCAATGTCCTCTTGCTGATGCTTCACACATATGATATATATTCATTTATGTCTATTTTCCGTTCCCCTGATATGCATTTAAATAGCATAATCATGTCTCCTCCTCCTCTCCTGCAGCGTTGGAGAATTCAATCTTTCCAGTCTTTCTCAGTAACTTAAATCCCTTAAGCTTGGTCCCCATCTTGTAGTGGCCCGTTGTACTTTTTCAATCTTATCTGTATTTTTTGAGATGAGGATTCCAGACTACTGTGATGCATACTCCAGAGTTGGTCTGATGAATATCTTCCTCAGCATATCTTCATTTATATATGTGAATGCTATTCTCATATTAGCAAGCAATGTATACATGTTTCGTACCTTCTCACTGATGTGATCATCAGGAGATAGTCTGTTACTGATAATTACTCCTAGGTCCTTCTCCTTTTCTGATATGTGTAAGGTTGATCTTCCTGACTTATAATATCAATCTGGTCTTTTCTTACTTTTACCAAATTTTATTACATGACACTTATCCACATTAAATTCCATTTGCCATTTATTGCTCCATTCATGAAGCTTGTTCAATTCCTCTTGCAGCTCTTTGCAAGAATCTATGTTAGTAATTTTCTTTTGAATTTTTGCATCATCTGCAAACATATTTAGATAGCTTCCGTTTCCAATTTTACTATCTATGCCATTTATATATACTAAAAACATAATATACTAAAAACACAACTGAGCCCTGTGGAACTCCGCTGGTCACTTCCCTCCATGATGAGTAATTTCCCCTTAATATTGTTCTCATTTCCCTTTTTCTGAGATAATCCTGCATCCAACAGTGGAGATTCCCTTGGATACCTCCTTGATAGTACAGCTTCCATAAAAGTCTTTGGTGCGGTACTCTGTCAAATGCTTTCTTAAAATCTAAATAGATACTGTCCACCCATCCTTCTCTTTTCTGTAATGTTTCTCTAACTTTGTCATAATTGCTTAGAAGATTAGTAACACATGATTTTCCCTTCCTAAAACCGAACTGCCTCTTTTATCATACCATGTTCTAGATGTTTTACCCAAACTTCCCTTATCAGCTTTTCTAGTATCTTACAACACTGGTCAGTGATACTGGTCTGTAGCTGAGTAGTTCTCATTGTGTTAAATTTGACTAGTGTACAGGTATTTGTAGACCTCACAGGTGGTTAAGAGGGATTAGTAAAGGACTCATGAATGGAATGGAATAATTAAAAAAGAAAAAAAAAGAGCGAGCACCAAGTCACTCAATGACTAAGTTTCCCCCTGGGAGGGGGGGGGATAGCATACCTCCTCAGTATCCCTGCTTGTCGTAAAAACCATCTAAAAGGGGCACTTTAATCTGCATCCTTCCTCTTTTCCCTCTCTGCTTCTTGTACTTTATCTGTCCCACCTCTCTGCCTTATATTTTCACTTTAATACCCACCCAACTCCTATTGTAGTGCCATATAGTCATTGAGTGGCTTGGTGCTCACTTTCCTTTCTTTTCTTTTCTTTTTTTCTTTTTTTAATAATCCATTCCATTCAATGACTAGGTGCTCACTTTCCTTTCTTTTCTTTTCTTTTTTTCTTTTTTTAATAATCCATTCCATTCAATGACTAAGTTATATGGCACTAACTTGGGTGGATATTGAAAATATATGGCAGAGAGGTGGAACAGATAAAGTATAAAAAGCAGAGGGGGAAAAGGGGAAGGATTTTTAGTCGGCTTTTACGACAAGCAGGGATACTGAGGAAGTATTTTATCTCCCCCTCCCCGAAGGGAAAGGATTCGAGAGATAACCGTGATTGGGAGCTGGCTTAGTTTCCATTGATAGTACCCTTCTGGGGAGGGGGGACAGAATACTTCCTCAGTATCCATGCTTGTCGCAAAAAGGGCACTTTAATCTCCATCCTTCCCCTCTTCCCACTCTGCTCCTGTACTTTATATGTCTTACCTCTCTGCCTTACATTTTCACTTTAATACCCACCAAACCCTCTTCCATTATAGTGCCATGTAGTCATTGTTTTAGCTTGGAACTGGCGCTTATTATGCACCTCCTCTTGTACTTCATGTGTCTTATCTCTCAGCCATATATATTCACTTTAATAACCACCCAACCCCCTTCCACCTCAGTGCCATATTTTCATTGGCTTGGTGCTAACTTTTGCTTTTTTTTTTTTTTTATTACTGTATTCTGTGCATTTCCACTGATAGTACTGTATATAAATATATCCTGTGCTACTGGACACGACAGGGTTTATGTTACTGCACATGTGTGCAGATTTAAATAAACGATTGGTATTAAAATATGCCAATCAGTGATGTGTAGTAATGTACCCAATGTGCTGAATAACCTAACTTAGGATTTTTTTTTTTTCATTTCCCATAACAACTAGTATCTGAAGTGATCTCAGTAACGTAACTGATAAGGGTTTGTACTTTATCATTATCCATTGAATCAGTAGCAGTGCTGTAACAGTGTGAACAGCAAACTTCACTAAGCATACCCTACTGGAGTGCATACTGTTTTCATAGTATTTGGAGTTAAAAGTACGTTTCCATAAACGAAATTTTGAGGCTAATTTTTATTTCACATTGACTGAACTTGAACTATACTGGACTAGCCTAACACTCTTATGTGAGATTTCTCAAAACTAAAGGGAGATGTAAGATTTCTCAAAACTAAAGGGACTGAATTAGATAATTGGAAAAAAAAGGAGAAGGAAAAGCTAGCACCAAGCCACTTATTGACTCTATGGCATTTAAAAGGAGTTGGGTGGGTATTAAAGTGAATATATAACGCAGAGAGG
>NC_137054.1:37515923-37584287 GCF_032717465.1 Coenobita brevimanus
GTGTGTGTGTGTGTGTGTGTGTGTGTGTGTTCTTACCTAATTGTTCTTACTTAATTGTATCTTTACAGGAATGAGTCAAGCTCGTACCGTCCCGTGTCTTAAACCATATTTATCGTACATATCCTTAAATTTGTGAATTGTTTTGGCACACACTATTTCATTCGGTAGTGCATTCCATTGATCAATTGCTCTGTTTGGGAAACTGAATTTCCTCACGTCTTTATCACCTCTCTTCTTATGCAGTTTTTTGCAGTGTCCTCTTGCTGATGCTTCCCCATATGTTAAGTAATCATTTATGTCTATTTTCTCCTTCCCTGATATGCATTAATATAGCATTATCATGTCACCTCTTTTCCTTCTCTCCTGTAGTGTGGGTAGATTCAGTTTATTTAGTCTTTCTTCGTAGCTTAGGTCCCTTAAGCTTGGTATCCATCTTGTAGCGGCCCTTTGAACTTTTTCAGTCTTGTCTATGTGTTTTTTGAGATGAGGACTCCAGACTACTGATGCATACTCCAGGGTTGGTCTGATGAATGATGTTATTATCCTTCTTAGCATGTCTTCATTTTTGTATGTGAATGCTATTCTCATATTTGCAAGCAGTGTATACATGTTCCGTACCTTCTCACTGATGTGGTCAGCCGGAGATAGTCTGTTATTGATAATCACACCTAGGTCCTTCTCTCTTTCTGATGTGTGTAGGGTTTTATTTCCTAACGTATAATCCCAATCAGGTATTTTTCCACTTTTACCAAACTTGATTACATGACACTTGTCCACATTGAATTCCATTTGCCATGTATTACTCCATTCACGAAGTTTATTTAATTCTTCTTGTAGCTCTTTACAAGAGTCTGTGTTAGTAATTCACCTTTGTATTTTTGCATCATCTGCAGACATGTTTAGATAGCTTTCATTTCCAGTGTTACTGTCTATATCATTTATATACACTAAAAACATGATTGGTGCCAGCACTGAGCCCTGTGGTATTCCACTAGTCACTTCTTTCCATGATGAGTAGTTTCCCCTTAGTACTGTTCTCATTTCTCTTTTTATGAGAAAGTCTTGCATCCAGCAAAACAGTTTGCCTTGAATTCCTCCTTGATGGTACAGTTTCCATAAAAGTCTTTGGTGTGGTACTTTGTCAAATGCTTTCTTGAAATCTAAATAGATACTGTCCACCCATCCTTCTCTTTCCTGTATTGTGTCTGTTACTCTGTCATAGTAGCTCAATATATATATGTATATATATATTCATTTACACCGACACAGTGTGTGTGTGTGTGTGTGTGTGTGTGTGTGTGTGTGTGTGTGTGTGTGTGTAAAATGAGTTGAATGTAATACGACACTGTGTGTGTGTGTGTGTGTGTGTGTGTGTGTGTGTGTGTGTGTGTGTGTGTGTGCAATTAAGATTAAATTAATATAATAAGACTGAGTGTGTGTGTGTGTGTGTGTGTGTGTGTGTGCAATTAAGATGAATTGAATGTAATAAGACTGAGTGTGTGTGTGTGTGTGTGTGTGTGTGTGTGTGTGTGTGTGTGTGTGTGTGTGTGTGTGTGTAATTGAGTTGAAGGTGAACAACTGTGTCGGTGTAAATGAATATATATATATATATATATATATATATATATATATATATATATATATATATATATATATATAATATAATATAATATAATATATATATATATATATATATATATATATATATATATATATATATATATATATATTGTGTGGTAGGTGGGGGCGCTCACCATCCACTCCCTTCATGTAGTGCTGCTCTCGGATGTCTGCCCTTTCCTCTCCTCCATCCTTCTTTCCATCCATCCTCTTCTGTCTTTCCTTCATTCGTTCCTCATTCTTCTGCCTGCGGGTGACTTTACACTCCCTCTTGTGTCTTTCTTTCCTTCATTCTTTCCTCTTCCTTCTGCCTGTGGGTGACTGTACACTGAGTGACAAGGCAAATAGTTTTCTGTACACCAGGAAACCATTTACTATGCTGGGTGGTAACCATATAACCAAATTTTGGCTCCTGGTGGTTTAGTGGATAATAAAGGTGCTCCAATCGGATTGAGCCGGTGAAGGTTTATATCCAAGGGATGGTTGGGGTTTATTGCTCACATAATGCCACTCAGAGATGAGTGAGGCTGGTCACTCGCATCTTAAATGCCAAGACCAACTTTCCTAGCCCCAGGCTCCTACGCTCCTCATGGGACAACGTAGGATTGGATGATGGATGGATATATATATATATATATATATATGTGTGTGTGTGTGTGTGTGTGTGTGTGTGTGTGTGTGTATGCCACATTGTTTGTTTGTTTGTCCTTCAATCACGCCCAAACCAAGGGCCAGAGACCCCCAGACCCATATATATTCTGAATCAGGATGACCTAAGGATGGTTTTAAGGGGTCAAACTTTGTATCTGGGCCATTTGTGGTCACCGGTAGAGTGTTCACCATTTTGGCCAGGGCAACGCCGGGTACCCCTGCAGCCCAATTTTTGGCATGGAGACTCACATGACCTCCAGTATGGACATAGGCTGTGTGAGGTTGACCTCTGAGGTCATTTGGGGTCACCAGTCAGAGGTCATTTGAGGTCACCATTAATAGTAAACAAGTGTGCACAAATACTGTGCGTTAGTCTGCGAAAGCTGAAACAGAATATTCCTGGACCTCTTATTATCCGTCTTCAAAAACATAAGAACGGCACATGGTCCATCTGGAGAAGAAAGAAAGGTTGAACTAGAACGAACAGGATTAGCGTGTTTGCCTTTTTGGCCCTGGAAATGCCGGATACCCCTACTAGTATTTACATATATGTATATTATATCAATATATATAAATATAAATATACATCTATATAGATACACATATTCAAACATATATATATATTGCACATCTTTATATATATATATATATATATATATATATATGTATATTATGGGAAAGCAAAGGAGAAATGAGACGATCGTAATGAAAACTGAAAAGGGAAAAGAATTAACCCGCTGCTTCCCATCAACGTGAATTAACGTCCACACGTTTTGTCACTGCCAATCCTGTTGACGTACATAAATGCGAATCAATTGCAAGGTCTCTAATTTGCACAATTTTCAATTTTCGCGAGTGATTTTTGGTACGTATACACGGGACACCTTCCTCTACAAGATGAGAGGCAGGGACAATGCCTTACCCAGCATGACCTCCCCCCCACACGCCAATGTCTCGGCAATTCACCTGCTACCAGTGACCTGGCCAGTAAAGACATGTCGTGCCACGGTACGAAATTCAAGGCCAGAGTGATTCCCCAATCGATGACAATGTGGAGGACAAACTTTACATAGCATTAGAGGAAGAAACAGTCAGAAATGATGATCAGGTAATGTCGCCAAAAAAGATCAGGTATGTTGATGTGTTTGGTGAGTGAAACAATGCTTATATTGCCTATATTACTGTGTGAAAACCAATATACTCTTGTACTACATATAAATTTGTACCAAATAATTTAATAAATACCGTTTATGAGTGATGTGGAATGGTTACCCTCCCAGAGAACTCGTTCTCTTTGGAGAAAGCCTGATAGAAAACACAGTAAGGTGAGGACGTACCGCTACTTGTATCGAGTATTTTAAACCTCAGGTGAGCGATTTCTCTATGAATTTTCGATGTTGCTCACCAAAAGCGGAGGTTTGAGCCAAAAAAAAAAAAAAATCCAAAAATGGTCGGGATTGGGGGGAGTCAGTGGTGGAAAAGTGGTCGGGACGGGGTGGGTTAATATGTATCATTTATCAGAAGGTTTTATATCCAACCCTTTCTATTCATATCCTTATCTAACCTACTGGTGTGCCTGAAACTCTTAACTGAGGGGTCGGCAAGTACATCCATTTGGAAGGCCCGGTAAAACTGAGTGTTATCTCTAGATAGCTTATACCAGTCGTCTATCACTCTGTTGCCAAGCCAGTTTCTACCTAATTCTATACTAAAGCGGAATTTTTATATTTTGAAACTATTATTCCTAGGTCTATCCGGTATGCTTACTTTAATACGTTGCCAGAAATAATCGATATTTATTCCCTTCATGCACTTAAACACCTCAATTAAATCTCCCTTTACACTACGCCTTTCTAGTGCGTCCAAAAGTAATTTAGTCTTTTCAGTCTGTCTTTATATGAAAGTTTCCTTAAATCATTTTTGTCATTCTTCTCTGTGCATTTTCTATCGTATTTATATCCACTGTATAATAGGCACACCAAAATTGCATACATAGTCTAAATGTTATCTTACTTATACTGGATAAATTTGCAGTATTGCTTTAGGTGTCCTATTGGTCAAACTGCGTGAAATAAATCCTAGGACCCTGTTCGCTTTATTTCCTGCATTAATACACTGTTGCCTTGGTCTGAGGTCTTTACTAACCATGACTCCTACATCTCTCGCATTTCGATATATTAATTTCTTTATCTAAGTTGTATCTAGGTTCTGCGATGGTCTTTTCCACGTCAAGCACTTTACATTTTTTCCACGTTAAATTCCATTTGCCAGTCTTTAGAACATTTGTCCAATATATCGAGGTCCTTTTGTAGGTTAACAAAATCGTCAGTTGAGTTAATGATACCACCATATTTTTCTGTTATCTGTAAACTTGCCAATACTGCAAGTGATTTCCATGTCTAGATCATTTATATACGTAAAAACAACAGTGGACCTCGTACTGATCCCTGTGATACACTGCTATTTATTAATCCCCAATCCGACTTAGTGCCATTTATTAAAACTCCACTTTCGTCCCTTCAGCCAGGATTCTATCCATTTTAAGATATCACTGTCTATGCCGTGTGCCAGAGCCTTCATTACTATCCTTGCCTTAATCTAGAAGTTTAGTGACTCATGTAGGAGCTGCCTGTCTTGGGTCAACTGGCCTACTGCAATAATCCTCTCTTCTTACGTTCTCATGTTAACTAATCTTTTGTGTGAGACCCTATCAAAAGCTTTACTAAAGTCCAGATAAATAACATCGTAAGTTTTATCGTACTTTACCTCCTCACAGATCTCTGAGAAGACTGTTAAGTTTGTGAGCCTGAGACAGGATCGTCCTTGCATGAATCTGTACTAACTTTCAGTTAATAAATTAAATATTTCTAAGTATTCTCAAATTTTATTTGCTAAAACTGACTCTAGCAATTTTCTTACTATTAATATTAGACTTATCGGACGATAATTCGACGCATTTGATTTACCAGCTTATAATAATGGGTACTACGTTTGCGCTCTTCCACGCCTTTGGAACTTCTCCTGAGCTTGAAGAATTATTAAACAACGTTGTGTTTGAAATAATTCTTCCATGGTTTCCTTTATAGTTTTTGCATAAATATCGTCCAAACCTGACGATTTTTTAAGTGTTAACTTATTATTTTCAATACTTCCTCCTTATTAATGGTTATTGTACTAAGAATATTGTCTGAATTATCATCCTAAATGTTGCTGCATCGGGGACTGTCTAGCTTTTCCTTGGTAAACTCTGATAACAATGAATTATTTAGGATGGAGTACATTTCTTTATCTTCCCTTGTGATGTTACCTGATTCTTTTCTAAGAGGTCGTATCCCATCTTTATTTTTCGTACGGTACAACTGATATGAACGCTTGGAGTTTTGTCACGATTCTCTAGTAACTTTAATTTCATAACTTAGCATTACCCAGAGAGAGAGAGAGAGAGAGAGAGAGAATAGCTGGAGTAGGCCATTAGAGACAAGCCAGATAGTCCTCTCCCCATACCCTGTTAATCTTTCGTAAGACCCTAACCTCACGACATTCCTCAGTGTGCTTGTTATAAAGTATATGTCTTTTATTGCCATTTTTTTTTTTTTTTTTTTTTGGTAGCATAATTTATTTCATTGTTAATTTTATAATTCTGGACATACTAATCATTTACTTAGGAACAGGGATGTAAGTCTCGAACACTGGTTGTTGTCAGTAAACTTACCAGCTCCCCTAGGACCTTCGCATCCCTCTTTCTGTAGAAATATGACAGGTGTACTCAACCTCCTTCACTGTGCTCTCCCCTGAAGATGTGAACATACGAAAGTGCTTGGGATATTCCGTGTTTCCTTTTTCCGTATATATGGATATCAACATATCTATGAACCACATATTATTATGTGATTTATTTGCATATATACATATATACAGTATATGTGCAAACATAATACATGCGGCATTTGACAGACAAAATGATATAGCATCACTGACTGCGGCAGTGCCGGCCCGTTAGCACCACGGGTCAAATTCTAGTGGGAACAGGTGGCGTCACTCGACTCAGGTGTCCATCCACCCTTTGTAGCTTTGTAGGTAAAATGAGTACCTAAAGTAACACCTAGGGAAGGTAGCTGTGGCAACTGGATAATGCAGTGGCCTTGTATCCCAGGATATTGGATGAATGATCCTTCACAGGCTCAAAGATATGGGTTACGGAGATGATTACCGCTGCTAAGCACCTCATGACGTCTTCCCTCACCTTTTTTTACCATCATCATCAGCAGCAGCAGCATATGGTGAGTGGATGGGAAGCACAGGCAGCGAGGACAATGAAAGAAGGGATACAGAGTTATATGTAGAGACGAAGAGAAGGGTGAAAAGATAAGCAAACGAGAACAAAAAGAAAATGGATGGGGAATTAGGAAGGAATCTGGGTGTAAAGTGGAGGGAATGTAAGAAAATGTTCTGAAAGAAGGTAAAAGAGTTAGACAAAGTGATAAACAAGGTAGTAAGGGGGTGAAAGATAAAAATGGTAGATTGACTGTGGGAAAGAGAGAAAAAGTGAGCAGATGGAGAGAACAATTTCAAGCATTGCTAAACATAGAGCGCGAAAGTAATGCGAGTATAAGTGGTTGGGGAATGGCTGTTGGAAGGAGGGAAGTGAGAAGGGAGGAAGTGTTCATAGGATGAAAGTAGTGGACGCAATGAAGAAAGTCACAAAGGGGAAAGCCCCAGGAATTGTTGGAGTGTGTGGTGAAATGAAGTGCGAGGGAGAGATGGTAGTAGAATGGATATGGAAGATGTGCAGATTGGCCTGAGAGGAAGGTAGAGTCCCGGGTGATTGGAAGTCAAGTATAATTACTTCCGTGTGCAAAGGAAAAAGGGAAAAAGAAGTGTGTGGTAATCATAGGGGCATTTGTCTTCTTAATGTAATAGTAAAAGTACAGTACAGTATATGGTAGGATACTTACTGACAGAGTTAGGGAGGTAACAGAGGAATTACTTGGAGAAGAACAGGGAGGTTTTAGGAAGGGAAGAGGTTGCGTAAATCATATATTCATTCTTATATCTTTGGTGGAAAAGTTTCTAAAGAAGAAAGAGAAGTTGTACGCAGCCTTCATGGATTTGGAGAAAGCATATGACAGAGTTGACAGACAAGAAATATGAAAAATATTAAGAATATATGGAGTAAATGGGAAGCTGTTGAATGCCGTGATGAGTATGTATAAGGGTCCTAAGGCTATAATGCATGTGGATGGTGAACTAGGTGAATTTTTCTATCTGAATGTTAGATTGAAACGGATGTTTCATGTCTCCATGGTTGTTCAGTCTATTTATGGATGAGGTTATAAACGAGATACAAGGTAGGGCAGTGGATGTTGAAGCGGCCATAATGAGAGAGGGGAGTATTTGGAAACTTCTTGTTCTGTTGACTGCAAATGATACTGTATTGTCAAGTGAAGGGGAATTGCAAGGCTTGGTGGATGAGTTTGGGACAATGTGAATGAAACAGAATCTAAAGATGAAAGTAGGGAAGAATAAGTTATGGTCTTCGAGAAAAATGAAGTCACTGAACGTTCAGTGAAGTTGGTTGATGAGGAAATAGGAAATGTGAATGCATTTAAGTACTTGGGTAGTGTGATGAGTAAGGATGGAAATTTAGAGGATGAAGTGCTTGAAAGCGTACAACAGAGAAGAAAGGTTGCTGGTTCTTTGAAAGTTGTAGTAAGAAATAGGCAAATGAGAGTGGAAGTAAAAAATATTTACTGCATGATGGTATTATGACACCAGCTCTAACGTATGGAAGTGAAGTTTGAACCTTGTCAAGAATGAGAGCAGTGGAAATGAGTTATTTGACAGGAGCATGTGAAGTTACATGGAGAGACAGACTGACAAATAAGGAAGTGAAGAAGCATTGTGGTGTGGATGTGGATGTGATAGAAAGCGTTAGGAGACATACACTGAGGTGGTGTGGCCATGTGGAAAGAAAAGAGAGCGAGAGACTATCGAGGAAAGAGAATGTGAGTGAGGTGGAGGAAGGGAGTGGGAGGGGGAATCCAAGGATGAGGTGGAGGGATGGAGTGGAGAGGTATATAACAAAGGGGGATGTGAGCTGGAGGGAGGGCAGCGAAAAGACGGGGGACAGGGCAACATGGAGACGGTTTGTTTGTGGCCACCCCTTACAAGATTAAGACGTCTGGCTATAAATAAGTAGATCATCACCATCATCATCACAACTTTCTTCCCATCCTCAGGTGATGTGAGGTAGAGTAAAGAAAGCAAGGAAAAGGAAAGAAAATGATGATGGGGGAACCAATCAACGGCAGGCCTAATGAAATGGGTCACAAACCCATTTATTCAAGATTCAAGCTCCCGGAATCCTGGCTCCAGCTGATAGGCATACCTGTCCACACTTAACTTCATATTTCCATATCAGACTGTGTCAGTCCAACGACTGCTAAGTTAAAAAAAAGGGTGCCAAACCTTTGTCACACACTCCACCATACACATTTCAATCGATCAGCTCTATTCCTTGTTAGCTCCCTTGCTTTGTTCAGAATCTACTTGTCAGTATCCATATCTCTCTCTCGAACCCATGACCAATATCTGTCCACCTTCTTGCCTGTCACGCCTCCCACCACCTTTAGACTCACATATATCATTTTCACACTTCTACTTGGTTATAGGTGATGGCGACATCATCAGCTCACGTGATGTAAAGCTGCCTGCTTCTTCCTTACCCATTCTCGATCATCTGAGTCTGCCCTCCTCTCTTCCTACTTCTCCCTTTCCTTCCTATCACTTTTTATTACTCTTCTTTCCACATCAGATGGCTCAACATTGAGTGATAAGCCTGATGGTTTCCTGTGACCAGGGAAACCATTTACAACGCTGGGTGGCAACCATATAATAAATAACGGGGTAAAATGGAGGCTACTGTGGTGCCCCAGTTAACTGGGTGGAGAGATCCGAATGCGGCATTCATTCAGGAACCAAATCTCCACACTGTTCACCGAACCTTGTTGTGGCAAGCCGCTGTCAACCGAAAGAGGACAGTGGTTCACTGCACAGGACTGCCTTGCAGTGGCAGCTGCTTGTTTGCGGATGATGAGGCTGCCCGGATAAAGGCGGGAGGTGATGAACAACAATAAGTATCTTACTTATATCCATCCTCTCCATGTGACCGTACCATGTAGGCATGCTCTCTTCAACTCCGCTGCCAGGACTTCCTTATATGTTTCAAGATGCATTCAAGATGCACATTGCTCCTTATATTATTCACTCTCCACATTCCACGCATGTTTATCAAGAATCCTGTCTCCACTGCTCTAACTCCTGATTTTTTCGTTTTCGTGCCACACCAGAGTCTCACACCCATGTGTTAATGTGGGTACTAATACTCCTTCATGCAATCCTCTTGCAGCTGCCATGCTCAGACCTCTGTTTCGTATCAAGACTTCATGGCACCAATCACTTTCCTTCCCTGTGCCACTCTACTTTCCACTTGTCTCTCTTTTCTATCATTGCACCCAGGTACTTCAACGCTCTTTCCAATTCAAGTCTGTTCATTTACGACAGTATTACACAGAAGTTACCTTCTCTTTCAACAATCATCATTTTACGCTTATTTATATTTGCTTTCAATACCAGTACACCAGTCCTGTATGAGACAGCCCTAGCATGTATTCAATATGGAGGTTGGGTGTTAGCGCCGAAGTGATGACATGTGGAGGTGTAGGAAGACTACTGGGCCCCAAGGAGAACCACTGGGCCTTGGGAATAGGCACTGAAGCCTTTGCCCAGAGTCGGACACGTAAAAAAAAAAAAAAAAATACACGGAGCTCACAGGCATCAACAGAGCTACGCACATCTTCACAGTTCCTGTTCACAATTAGCCAGCAATACAGCATCGTCTGCCTACATACTGTTTGAAATGTTAATTTCTTTCCGTTTATTACCATGCTCATCCCTCTCTCCATCACCTAAGTGTTTACCTTTCTCATTAGCCCATTCGTAAAGACATTGAGCAGCCATGGGAACATCACACATCCTTGTCTTACACAACCACCTACTCGTACACAAGCTTCACTGTCATCATAAGTTCTCTTAACCCTAATCCACCACAGAAAGGGCAAATATGCCCTTTCCCTTATGTTTTAGCTAAAATCTCCTCGTTCTCAAATGTGAATTTCACTGTGGATCCCCTGTAAATTCATGTGTCACGGTGACACATGCAATCATGCACATGTACACATGCAGCCCGAGGAACCGAGCGCCGCGGCGGAGCAGCAGGTAGAAGGGGGGCCAGTCATCTGCTCAGTCATCTCGTTGTTTTTGTCACTGTGACACATGCACACATGCACACACGCGCACATGCACCATGTGGGTGTGATCAGGGACCACTCCTATTGGATTCAAAAAGAAAACTGGGATTATAGAAGTACTTTCCATGCATTCTTTCAATTGAAACCAGAGAATTACAGGGGAGGAGGGGGGCAAAATTGCCCCTCTGGAGTGGATTAGGATGGGGATGCTGCGAACTGTTTGTGCCCTATGATCGATGATGGGTCGGGGCCCTGCATCCACCCAGCCCCAAAGGACATGTAAGTAGACAAATATAATTCTTCTGCACTTTGAATCTATTCAACTGGGATTGAACTGAACATAGGGACGCCATAAATTACAGGAAAAATCTAAAAATTTTGCTAAAACAGTTTACCCACCCAAGGAAAATCTGAAATTTTTAGATGGCGATGATGTCTATTGCGCGGTCTCATATATGACTACCTGCTTGAAGATGTTGTTGAACCTGACCACCACGAACACCATGTACCTATGGGCGGTGTCAGGGACCACTGCTATTAGATTCAGATAAAAAAACACTTGGGATTATAGAAGTACTTTCCATGCATTCATTCAACTGAAACCAGAGAATTGCAGGGAAGGGCAAATCTGCCTCTCCTGGGCTGGATTAGAGTTAACAACAATCAGTAGTTTTCCCTCTACACCACACTTGCACAAAACCTTCCATAAACCCTGTCAACAGTATATACCATATTGTATGCTTTTTTCTAAATCCATGAATGTCATAAATAGCATAGAGTCCTTTTCACTAGCTTTCTCCAATATTTGTCTCGTTGTGAATATTTGATCCACACATCGCCTATCACTCAAAAAACCTCCCTGTGCATCACCCACCAAGTCGGCTCATAGCATCTTTCCCTTTCTATGATAATTCTTCCATTTACTCTTCCGGCTGTACTTAATAAACTTATACCATGATAATTTTTGCACTCACTTCGATCACATTTATTTTTTATGAAGGCAAAATCACATTTTCTTTCATTCTGCTGGTAGAGTTCCACTCATCCATGAGTTCTTACATATTCCCCAAAAACATTTCATTTCAGTCTCTCCATTACTGTTGGTCATCTCTTCACAGACCTTATCAACACCTGATGCCTCCCAGTTTTTCAGTTATTTCACAACGTTCTTCACTTCTGCCAGTTCACGTTTTTTTGTACGACATTCCTTCTCTGCAACCAACAAACCCAAACCTGCTCATTACGGCTCTGCTCTGGTCATTCCCATGCATCAGTCTTACAAAATAATATTCCTTCCATCTGCTCCCTACTGCACTTCTGTTTGTTAATATTCCTCTAGTTTTACCTGTCTCATTTTTACATTATTCCCCCTATCATTTCTACATTTTCACAACTCTTTCCAGAATACTTTCCATCATCATCATCATCATCATCATCCGGACCTCCTTTCCCACCCAAGGGCAGGGTGAGGAGTAGCAACGTCCAGACAGCACAAACTTGCCCAAATCAAATAAGCCACACGTCCATTCACTCATCATTCAAGCCCCCGGAATCCTGGCTCTACCGGATACGCCAAAAACATTCACCACAATCTGCAGCTTCACACAGACGTATCCGATTGAGTCAATCCCGACGCTCCCATGCTCACAAGGGGTACCAAAATCTCTAATCATGCACTTCTCCTCACAACATTCAACCAGCCAGCTCGATCTCTTGTCAGTTCCCTTGCCTCACCGACTTCCAAACCTCTCGTCCTCAAACACTCATCCACCATATCTCTCCACCTTTTCCATGGCCTACCTCGCCCCCTCCCTCCTTCAAATTCGCTCAGGTGTACATTTGTCACCACTCTATTGTTATCCATTCTCTCCACATGACCATACCATCTCATAACACTCTCTTCGATTCTGGTGTCCACCGACTTCCTCATGCCTCTCCTTTCACGAATCACATTATTTCGTATCCTATCCACCCTCTGAACTCCACATACATTCCTCTTCAGTCCCATCTCCACTGCTTTTACTCTTGACTTTTCATTTTCATGCCACACCATAGTCTCACACCCATATGTTAAAGTTGGCACCAACACTCCCTCATGACAAGCCTTGTGCAGCTGCAACACTCAAGCCTCTGTCTCTTATCAAGACCTTCATTGCACCAGCTACTTTTCCTCCTTGTGTCACTCTACTTTCAACTTCTTTTGCACATTTTCCTCTCTTTTCTATCACTGTACCCAAGTATTTGAACTCTCTCACCAATTCCAGTCTCTCTCCATTTACTGTGACATCACACTGGGAGTCAACTTCTGTCTCAATAACCATCACTTTACTCTTCTCTACATTTACTCTCAAGGTACGACGCTCACAGACAACAGCAAAACTCTACACTAGCCTACCAAGTTCTTGTCCAGTACTTGCAAGCAGTACTGCATCATCAGCATACAACAAATTTGAGATATTCCATCTATCACCATTCATTACCAACGCCATCCCTCTCTCCATTACTCGTGTTTTTACTTCTCTCATCACCCCATCCATATATAATATATATATTGAACAACCATGGGGACATCATACAACCTTGTCGCACGCCCACACCGATCGTGAATCATTCACTTAGATGCCCATTAACCCTTACACATGCTTCGCTACCATCATAAAAACTCTTGACAGCACCTAGCAGTTTACCATCTACATTTTCAATTTTCAAATTAGCTAATATTCATTCTTCTTCCAAGAACGTCTTACCATTCTCTTTCTTCATTTAGTGGTCTCTTTACGTGTTTATTACTATCAGTATATTCCACTCTTCTTTCATTTGATCACCTGTCATATATAACAACTCAAGCCACTTCCCTTTTCTTTAACTACCCATTCAGCTTCTGCATCCACACAAGTTGTACTTTCTTACTAGTTAACAATCTCACAACGCCACATACTGCCTCCACATACCCAACTAAACACTCTTTATAATGTACTCCACATGTTTTCCATAAATATTTCCTCCCATTTCATTGACTCTGACTCCTATCCAGCATTTACCAGGTATTCGGTTGCACTGCCCTATTTCTCAGCTTCTCAACTTTCAGTCTTTCACTCTGATTTCTCTCCTCTCTCTCTCTTCATTTTCCATGATCCTCTCAGTGTTACTTTGCATACCAGAATTATATTATCAGATTTACCTCCACGTTGTTCTCTCACTGCCTTCTTATCAACACACACACACACACACACACACACACACACACACATATATATATATATATATATATATATATATATATATATATATATATATATATATATATATATATATATATATATTGTTACGGAACAGAGAAAGATAATGTACACTTTAAGTGAGAATACGAAGAGTCACTACTGTCCCGTAAAGTTCCAGGTTCAAAACAAAAGAGTTAGGTAAAATTACAAGTTAAAGTTTAATGCTTAAATTAACAACAAAACATTCAGGACTCATAAGGATAATGTAATGGCAAAAACAGGTTAAATATATGGTTAACTGCAATAGCCTCTATTAACACGAAATTAGCAAGAATAAATTTATCTAAGTCAGCCCTGATAAAATGAGATACCAGATAATACTCAGTGAATGCCAGATAAATAATTACAGATACAAACTATTATCAAAAATGACTGACATAAAGAACCCCACACGAATCACAAAAACTTCACTAGGCCTACAAATTAAACTTACGCTATACAGTACAAGAAAAAATGCAACAACAGTTATACTCAAATTACACACAGCTGCTAGATGGTTGGAGATTTCTTGAGCACTCACAATAATAATATCTGTACAGGGGAGGACAGAGATGTGAACAAAATGAGGAGCAGATCTAAGTGGCAACGATGCAGAGACTGAGCTCATTATATAGGGGCCGGCAGAGCCTGACACAACTTGTAAGAGGGACGCGCAAATGAAGCCATGGGGACAGAGAGCTGAAAATTCCGCAAAGTATAACAGAGAGAACGACTTACTCTACTATAACGGTAGAAGGGGGGACTGAGGCAGAACACGCTCGTGATCAAACATGCAGCAACTGTGCGTTAAAATTACACAAAGGATGATGAAATCATAGGCTATGTAACACCTCCCCACAAAGAAAAAGAAATTTACAAAGGAAATTTCTTATTACTCTAAAACAATCTGTCTAAAGTCTAGATAAGCAATCTGCAATAACATTTTCTTTCCCCTTGACATGTTGTATGTCTAATGAATACTCCTGAAGAAGTAGACTCCATCTTGTCAATCTCTGATTTTTATCTTTAAACTTACTAAGGAATTTCAGTGGGTTATGATCGGTATAAATGACTATGGGGTCAAAACCAGAACACAAATAAAATGAAAAATGCTGTAAAACCCAAAATCAAGGCCAAAAAGCTCTTTCTCAATAGTTGAGTAGTTCTTTTGAGGTGGAGTGAACTTCTTACTGTAATAAGATACAGGATGTTCAATACCCTGATCATCCTCTTGCAGCAAAACAGCCCCAGCTCCTGTATCACTTGCATCAACAGCCATCTGAAAAGGCTTAGCAAAATTTGGAGTAGCGAGCACTGGCTGACTTAATAGAATAGCTTTAAGTTTGTTGAAAGAGGATTCACAGTTATCGGTCCAGACAAATTCAACTCCCTTTTTCAGTAGGTCTGTAAGTGGTGATACAAGAATAGAAAAGTTAAGAACAAATCTCCTGTAATAACCTACCATTCCCAAAAATCTTTGTAGCTCTTTCCTACTTTTAGGTCTGGGAAGATCACTTATAACCTGAACCTTAGCTCCTGGTGGTGCAACATGTCCATCACCAATTACATACCCAAGGTACTGAACTTTAGCTTGACCAAACTCTCACTTTGATAAATTAGCTACAAGATTAGCATGAACTAAACAGTCAAGAAATTTACTGACATGGCATAGGTGATCTTTCCAGTTGTCACTGAAGATTAATACATCATCAATATAAACAACACACCCTGCCAAACCCTCTGTTACAACATTCATGAGCTTCTGAAATGTGGCTGGTGCATTCTTCATACCATACGGCATTACAGAACATTCAAAAGCCTTTCCTAGTGTTACAAAACATGAGATCTCCCTAGCACGTTCAGTCATAGGTACTTGCCAGTATCCCTTTAACAAATCAAACTTACTTATGTACCTAGCCTTTCCGATCTTGTCTATGCAATCTTCCACACGAGGGAGAGGGTAAGTGTCTGTTTTAGTTATCTGATTAACACGTCTGTAGTCGATGCAAAACCTCTGTGACCCACCTGGCTTAGGGACTAGAGTGACAGGAGAACTCCACTCGCTCTGACAGGGCTCAATCATCTTGTGGTCCAACAGGTAGCCAAGCTCCTTCTGGATGAGAGGAACTTTCACTGGGTTCACACGGTAAGGAGGCAATTTAATTGGCTTTGCGTCTCCAACATCGACATCATGCATCAACACAGTGGTTCTTCCTAGAGTGGCACGGAACACTTGCGGGTACTCCTGCAGTAATGCCGAAAACTCCTGCCTTTCCTTGGGTGGTAGATGAGAAAGCTTAGTCTGGAGATCATTCATGATATCAGGATTCTTCCCCAAACTATCACTCAGGCTCATACTGCATGGGAGAGCTTCACTTGCAGACTCGGGTGGAACAGCTACAGTGCAGACTGGATTATTTTCGTCCCGCCTGTGATATAACTTTAGCATGTTGATGTGACATAGTTGCTTGCTCTTTCTACGATCTGGTGTGGCGATGACATAGCTGACATCACTGAGTTTCTTCTCCACGAAATAAGGGCCACTAAACTTGGGGTGAAGAGGTTGCCCATGAACTGGTAGCAGAATCAAAACCTGATCTCCTGGCTGAAAGTGGCGTAACCTGGACTTCTTGTCATACCAAGTCTTCATCTTCTCCTGAGCAGCTCCTAAATTCTCTCTCGCCAGCTGTAAAGCAGTGGACAGCCGTTCTTTGAACTTCATCACATACTCCAGCAGGTTGACGTCATCTTCCTCCGACAGCCAGCATTCCTTGAGTAACTTAAGGGGTCCTCTTACTTCATGGCCAAACAGTAGTTCAAAAGGTGAGAAGCCCAGTGATTCATTTGGAGATTCTCTTGCGGCAAACACAACGAATGGAAGACCTTTATCCCAGTCTTTCTGATGTTCCAAACAGTATTTCTTGAGCATCGATTTGAGTGTTTGATGATATCTCTCCAACGCTCCTTGGGTCTGGGGATGGTAAGCTGAAGACGTGATCTGGGTGATGCCCAACTCTTTCAGAGACTGCTTGAAAACATTTGACATGAAATTACTTCCCGGTCTGACTGTACCTCCTTGGGCAGACCAAACTTTGTGAAGAACCCTAGCATTTCCTTAACCACGTTCTTTGCTGAGATATTTCTAAGTGGAATGGCTTCAGGATAACGAGTAGCCATATCAATCATGGTCAACACATAAGAAAATCCTGAAGAAGTCTTAGGAAGAGGGCCCACAATATCCACCAACACACGGGTGAAAGGCGCCTCAAAAGGAGGAATGGGAACTAGAGGTGCAACCTTTTCGGTCTGATTACACTTCCCCACAACTTGACAGGTGTGACAAGACTTACAATACCAGGAAACATCCCTGAAGATACCTGGCCAGTAGAAGTGTTTCAAAATGCGTGCCACAGTCTTCCTCACTCCAAGGTGTCCTGCCAAACTGGAATCATGAGCCACTCGAATGATAACCTGCCTACAAACACGAGGGATGACAACTTGATGTACAACCTCCCATTCACAGTCGGCTGATGCTGTTGGGGGTCTCCACTTCCTCATAAGTACTCCTGACTTTACATAATAACAAGTAGAAGCACCGGCTGACTCTTCTTCACTGTAAGCAGAGTTAGCTAGACCTTTCAACTCAGGGTCAGCAACCTGCAACTCAACCAACTCTTGACGAGACAAATTATCAACACTACGGGGTACTGCCTCATCTGGTGAGTGGTCCAAATTAGCAAGAAAAGTGTCAGCTAGGATAACATCATCATCATCATTATCCTCTAAATCACCAGTAACTTTAGACTTAGCCCTAGTGACAGCACATGCAGGGAACACATCAGGGACATCACAATCCTGGGACACAGCCGCTGGCTCGCTAGACAACTGAGGAGCTGGACACACTTGACTTCCACCAATATCATTTCCAAGTAAGAAAGTTACACCTGACATTGGGAGTGTCTCAACCAACCCAACCATAACGGAACCATTAACAAAACCAGACTCTAAATTCACTCTGCACAGAGGGACAGAGAAGTAATTATTCCCTACACCTTGTAAGATTACAGTTTCATCAGAGGAATTAACATTAGAGCCTAGAACACTGGTCAGCATAAGGGATTGGCAAGCACCTGTATCACGATATATTTTAACTGATTTCCTGTCATTACTGTCCAGAGGACTGACAAAACCATCAGACAGGAAATTAGCACATGAACTCTTGAGAGTGTCACCCACGTTACTGCTCAAAAGAGGAGCTCCATCATGAGAATTTAAGTTACCCCTCAAAGCAGGTTCAGTTAACTCAGTTAAAGAATTCTGGGAACTCTCAAGAGTGGACACTAGACCAATTGACTGAATATTTAAAGACTCCTTTTGTTCACATCACGCTGTCTCCTGAAACATCTCTCCGTAGTATGACCAAGCTTACTACAATAAGTACATTTACTTTTCTGAAATCTAGAGGTGAAGCTGGTATTTACTTCCTGAGAAACATCATCCTTATTCTCTTTCCTGTTACCTGTACTCTGAGTAGAGGCAACGTACTTACTCTCAGCTTTCCCTTTTTCTCTAGAATATCTCTTGTGAGTGAGAACATACTCATCAGCTAAAACTGCAGCATCAGACAAATTATCTATTCTTTTCTCATCAAGATATAGGCTTACATCTTTATAAATACACCTCTTGAAGTCCTCCAGCAAAATCATCTGCTTAAATTTGTCAAAATCAGAATCCACATTCTTAGAATTTAACCACTGCTCCAACAAATCTTCTTTGATTTTTTGCATACTCAACATGGGATTGCTTATCTTGCTTGAAAGTTGTCCTAAATTTTACTCTATAGGCTTCAGGAACAAGCTCATAGGCCTTAAGAATCAAGCTCTTAACTACATCATAATTATCACATTGATCCTGAGGCAAAGATGCATAAGTTACTTGAGCTTTACCGGTGAGAACAGTTTGAAGGAGTACTGGCCAATACTCCTTAGGCCAATTAAAACCTGTAGCTACCCTCTCAAACAACTGAAAATACTTTGTTAAGTCAGATTCATTAAAAGGAGGGACAAGTTTAACATTTTTAGCCACATCAAAATCATCAGAGCTAGATGATCCAGTTCCACCTTGTTTCATGCGATACTCATGGTCTGCCTGAATCCTAGCAAGTTCAACTTGTGCGTGAAACTCAGCCTCCTTAACATCAGCCTCCTTAGCACGTGCTTGAAATTCAGCTTCCTTCACACGAGCCTCCTGCAGGGCTAGCTGTAACTTAGCTAATTCAATCTGCGTTTGCTCATTTGGAGGAGTTACATTAAACAAGCTTTTATTAATCATGCCAACAATTTGATCTTTAGAATGATGAGAGTGAACTGCAATTCCCAATTGTTGAGCAACAAGCTTAAGTTCATTCTTTGTTCTGTTTTCTATATCACACACTGTTTGCACATTTGACAAAAAATCTTTGGCTTCATCAAGTGTAGAAATAGTAGCCATCATGAATATATCACAGTCACAAAATATCAAACAATATCCTTATGATAATATCCTGAATATCCTGATATGAGGTCGCCAAATTTATGTTACGGAACAGAGAAAGATAATGTACACTTTAAGTGAGAATACGAAGAGTCACTACTGTCCCGTAAAGTTCCAGGTTCAAAACAAAAAGAGTTAGGTAAAATTACAAGTTAAAGTTTAATGCTTAAATTAACAACAAAACATTCAGGACTCATAAGGATAATGTAATGGCAAAAACAGGTTAAATATATGGTTAACTGCAATAGCCTCTATTAACACGAAATTAGCAAGAATAAATTTATCTAAGTCAGCCCTGATAAAATGAGATACCAGATAATACTCAGTGAATGCCAGATAAATAATTACAGATACAAACTATTATCAAAAATGACTGACATAAAGAACCCCACACGAATCACAAAAACTTCACTAGGCCTACAAACTAAACTTACGCTATACAGTACAAGAAAAAATGCAACAACAGTTATACTCAAATTACACACAGCTGCTAGATGGTTGGAGATTTCTTGAGCACTCACAATAATAATATCTGTACAGGGGAGGACAGAGATGTGAACAAAATGAGGAGCAGATCTAAGTGGCAACGATGCAGAGACTGAGCTCATTATATAGGGGCCGGCAGAGCCTGACACAACTTGTAAGAGGGACGCGCAAATGAAGCCATGGGGACAGAGAGCTGAAAATCCCGCAAAGTATAACAGAGAGAACGACTTACTCTACTATAACGGTAGAAGGGGGGACTGAGGCAGAACACGCTCGTGATCAAACATGCAGCAACTGTGCGTTAAAATTACACAAAGGATGATGAAATCATAGGCTATGTAACAATATATATATATATATACATAGATACTGTATATACTGTATGTGTGTGTGTGTGTGTGTGTGTGTGTGTGTGTGTGTGTTTTAGGAGTGTAATGCTGTAAGGTAGTGAGACATGGGGAGTAAAGGAAAAGGATATTCTGAGGCCCAATCATACATAAACGACAATAATTAGCTAGATGTGCAATGCGTTCTCGAGTGCGAGGCCTGGAGGAGGGGAGCTAGGTTTACCATGGAAGAGTTAAGAGGTAGGAGGGAACTGGACTGTATTGGTATTGTGATGAGGAGAGGAAGATTAAATGGGTTGGGCATGTGGAGAGAATGGTTGCAGAAAGGGAGAAGTGTTAGTGGTAGGTTGCGAAGGGTAGACCGAAAAAGATTTGGGTTGAAGCCATTGTTTGTGACCTCAGGGATAAGGGACTGAATAGGGCGGCTGCTAGAGATCAAGCAGCATGAAGAACCGCCATTAGGTGACCAAGGCCGACACATGAAAGCATAGGATACAAAAACCCACACTGGCAGAAGAAAAAATATGTATTTCCAAACAGTTTCGGCGACAGCTATCGCCCTCTACAGTGGATATACAGACTAAGAATGGTACGTACAATTACTGAGAAGCTGCTTATATGCAGGTATCCATACTGATGTGACCTCGCCTGACTCTCCCTCTACTCTGTCCCCGACCTGAGTGAGCGATTACAAGAGGCGGCAAGGACCTGGCCACTAATCCTCACATCACTGGATCTAATTTATACATTCCTTCACTCTGGTTAAAATTATTATATCTCTCTATACATACAGCTGCTGCTATCCTACGTTTCTTATAATTGCTACATTTGTACAAAATTTGAGGTCGTTTTCTGAAAAGTGAACGTACACTGCTTAATTATGTTGCCTATCTTACAAGCATACTTGTGTTCCTTAATGCGAGTGTCCAAATTGCTTCCAATTTCACCAATATAAACCAAATCACAGTCTCTACATGGAATTTTATATACCCCTGCTGCTTCGTTACTAATGGGCTTATTCGTTAGTAACACTGACCTTAAAGTGGAAGTATATCTAAATGCAAAGTTTACATCCAAATCATGACTCACAGACTTCACCAAGCTAAGAGTTGACAAATAGGGAACTGTGATGTATGGCTTCTTTTGTTGACTTTGTGATGCAGGTCTAGGTACAAAAAAGGCTTTTCTGGCTTTAAAATACGCTTGCCTTATAAACCAATTGGGATATTTTAGATCTAAAAGTATTTTCCATATTTTAGCGTTTTCCGTATCCAGATGTTGGGGACTACTAATTGTGAGTGCCCTAAGGAACATAGAAGAAAACACTGACATTTTAGTGGAACTGTAGTGTTATGAATATTAATGTATATACAAACTGCATTGGGTTGGTTTCCTGTATATAGAAAAGCTGAATCTCCCAGGGTCATCCCTCTCCACAAATATATCTAAGGTAAGGATTACAAGCCAAAGTCAGATGTTGGCCTTTCGACTCAAATAGTTTTGATTCTCTTGGGATTAAACTGGGTGGAAGGATTTAAGGGTTAGCAAAGGATGAAAATATCCTGTTTTCAAGTCAGCGTCTGGGAAAATCAGTTTAAACGCTTCTGATCCAATTTGGACCAAATGGGGTAAATGGTTTGAAGGTCAGGTAAAGTCACTCTGTTCTGACACCAATCAAGCAAAGATCAAGGGTACAGGGCAGGATCAATTGTTCGACCTTAAACCGGGTGTAGGGTGTAGGTTTTGCACTGTGGATGTTCCTTGTTGTTTTTAATGCATCAGGAACTCAATTTCTGTATCTTCAACCTGCCAAAATCGTTCTCTAAAGCAGCACTGATTCTCTCTCTCTCTCTCTCTCTCTCTGTGGAAAATTGCATTTCATCACGGTGGAGCTCGGTGGCTGGGTGAGTGGGATGGGTGGGCAAGGTTGGGTGGGTGGGCTTGTCACGAGTTGGCTCGATTCTCTATTTAAATAAACTCATGACATCGAACTTTGGTGGGAAACTGCGAACTCTAGTGAACTCCCATAAGTATCACTCAGTCAACCGCCACGTATTCACCCGATCGGGAGTGTTTTCAGAACAATTTTTCACTGTTTCATAAGTGATTGTCCTTGCGCACGACATTAGCACTTCCCCTGAGTGATTTATTATGGGCGTGTTTCACTCACTTCCTTCTGTTAGCTGTTACCAGTTAGCGGCTGGCCGACACTGGCCTCTCTCTCACAATTTGAATTTAGTCAGGATTAGAGCGTCGTGGAAGCAGGTTCGATTGGGCCCAGTGTGGAGCAGCGCCACTGTTGTCCAGCGAGTTCCTGAATTCCCACCTAGTGTGAACCGGCGAGAGGTTTAGCGTGTGCAGCGTCCTTCCTCAACAACGACGCCCAGTCCATTCTGCTTAGCCCACTCTCTGACCAGTATTTCTTTTCGTATTTTCCTAGGATTAAGAGTTTAGCTTTTGAGTGAGTGAGTGAGTGTGTTCTCCTTATTTTGAATTCATTTAGAAACATCTAACGTAAATTTAACTCATTGTAATCAATAAATTAACAGTTCTTTTTCTTGAGCTTAATGTAATATAAACTCGTGTTTTATTTCTCCACATTAAGCTTATTTCACTTATAGCTCCTAGTTTGCATAAACACTGCATTATTCATAACTGGTACTTAGGCCAGTCCTTTTTATTAACTTAAATCCGTTGTGCAACTTGGAGTTAATGCACCAGCAAGAACCTGCTTATCGTTCATAGCATTAGTTATTGATTGTCAGGGGTGGAGTCACTTTCTCGTGAGGCTAGCAGTACTAACAAACAGCATTTGTGAGTAATTAGTCTCTGCTGTGTACTGCTGAGAAAGTAAATAAATTCTCGTCCTTAGAGAATCGGCGAAGTAAGCCGGCATAAAGTATCAATCCTTGCTTGATTTTCACAAGTCAATTCCTTGTCCATATTTACAACCAACACATTTAAAGTATTATTGAATATTATTCTTTAATATTGCATATTTACAAAAACCCCGTGACATCTGGCGACCTCATTCCAGGATATTAACTCCTAGCTCTAAAGTTATTCACGAGACAATACTCACTCACTCATACTTAGGTATTTATCATTAAAGTCTATAGGCACTATCTTACTGGTGATTATTAATTCATTTTTATCAATTTTAAGTAATAGTTTTCACAGTCAGTGTTTGTTTAATTTTCTTTCTTTACCAGTTTAACTATATAAAACTGGTCATCACCAACCTATGCCTATATTCTTTATTCTTGATTATTGGCATCTTTCTCTGCAAAATAATAGTCGGTACTTAGTCTTTAGTTCATTCAGACTGAGCCATCATGACTACCAACGTCTATGTACAGGAAGCTAAAGATATGAGGCTTACTGTCCCCGAGAAAATAAAGGACTATGTCCTCTCTTGGTTTACTTACGAGCAGCAATCCAAGAATGATGCTCGTGAAGAGCGTCGAATTCAGCATGAGGAACACGAAAAAGAGCGCGAATACGAGCGAGAACAGCACGAGGAACGCGAGAGAGAATGTCAACACGAGCAAAAACAACACGAACTCGAGTTAGAACAACGTGAGAGAGAACGTGAATACGAGCGTGAACAATGAGACAGAGAACAAGAACACGAACGTGCCGAGTGAGATGCACGCAAAAAACATGAACTTGAAATGTTGAAGCTCAGGCGAGATTCCTTGGCTTCAGACACATCTGGTGCAGCTGGCCCAAGCTCCATGAGCACTCTCCCTGCACATGTCCTGGCGACCCCACACATCAAGCTTCCCCCATACAAGGAACGCGAGCGAATCGAGCCATCCATAGCTCGTTTTGAAGACATGGCTCAACTGTACCAGCTGGATGATGCAGCTAAGTGGCTTCAGTTTCTTAGCCTGTTTGAGGGCCCTGCTCTCGATATTCTCCACAGAATTCGTGGAGACAATCTCACGTATGAGATGATGATGGCCACACTCGTCAAAGCGTATGGTCTCACAGCTGACGACACCAAGAGTCAGTTCATGAGGGCGCATTTACAGGAAAAATAGACTGCCGTTCAGTTTCTTGACCGGCTTACTGCTTACTTAGATGAGTGGATGGAGAAGGATGAAACTCCTTCCACACGTGAGGGCATAATTGACCTTATGCTGCGCACGCAGCCTGCCGAATTTATGGCTCAGCTTAAGATCTGCCAGGTAAAGGATGCCACCCAAATGGTGGAGAAGGCTGATGCATTCTTCACTGCCTATGGGTATCAAACTCGTAAGCAATACACCTGGAACAGGAAAGCTGATAAATCTGGGAAACCATCTCAGACTGAACCCCAGCAACAAGGCTGTTCTCAGAATAATGGCCAAGATCCAAAATCGCAGAGGAAGGACCAGGGGCAAAACACCCAGAAACCTGAGTGGAAGGGGTACAACAGGTACCCTAACCAGCAGCAGTATCAGCCACGCAACCGACCATCGGGACTGTCGTTTTCAGCACCAGCTCAAGTGAATAGGAGGCAGGAGGTGAATGCAGCCTTCATTCCTCAGCAGCAGCACGGTGGTCACATCCCTACCAGTACGGGTACTCCCCCACAGTTCTCTAGTCCCACAGCGACAGTGAACACTCAGCCTCAGGAGGTCAATGCTCCATCTCCCCCAACAGTGGGTACGACCCCTCAAGTATCTAATTCTCAGGGCACCATGTTTGCCGCATCATTTATTCAGCAGTCTCACCAATGGCTTGCTGCTTCCTCCACAGGCCCTCCCACAGATGACAGTGCATTCCTTGTTCAGCCAGGGTTTGTGGGAGACATTCCTGTGAAGGTCCTGAGAGACAACAGGTCCTCTGGTTGCTCTGTCAAGCAGAGTCTAGTTCGGCCTGAGGAGTATACAGGACGACAGATCCAACCTAACCTTATTGATGGATCAGTGAGATTGTTCCCTGAGGCATGTATCCAGGTGGCATCTCCATTTTACACTGGTACGACACTCGTAGTTGTCATGCCAGAACCTTTGTTTGACCTTATCATAGGCAATATTCCCGGTGCCAAGGATAGTTGCACTGAAGATGACGCTACTCAGACTTCGGCTACAGTAACTCGAGCCACGGCTGAGGCTCCAAACTGTGTCACCCCGGTGACCATTGAATCGCCGCAAGATCTGATATGTAGCCAAGTTGTTGTTCAAGAACAACATTCTGACCCGACACTTGCACCGTGCGAAAGAAACAAAAGGGTAGAGTGATAAAGTATTCACAGGGAGGTCAAGCCAAGTTCATTCGCAAACTAGGACAGCTGTACCGTGAGTCACGAACACCCCAGGACGAGGTTTGACTGCAGTTTGTCGCTTCCACCAAGTACCACCAAGCAGTGTTAGAATGGGGTCATTGTTCAGCCTCAGGAGGCCACCTGGGTAAAAGGAAGATCCAGGGCCGTATTCGTGCTGACTTTTTCTAGCCAGGGATGGAACGAGAGATAGATAGTTTCCTGCGTTCCTGCAATGTGTGTCCACATACCACTAATCAGGGACATGTCCTTCCTGTGCCATTTGAAACCACACCCGTAATCTCTGAGTAAGTTGAGAGACAGGGCAGTGATGAAGTGGGTGCAGACCTGACGTCTCACCCGTTGGCCCCACAGGACACAGTATGTCCAGGGCCTGTACATACATATGTACCGTATTTTAAGAGGGAAGTTCGAGAACCCCACAGAGACAGTCTGAGGCTGTGTATGAATTACCTTGTGGAACGTCTCGAGCTGTGGGCCTCTCAGAGGATTCCCAGAGAATGCACATTATCCACATGAGTGTTCACACCCATAGTGCGTGTTAAAATGTGACCTGCCCGAGATTGCATAGGGATTCTCAGCTTCCTGTCGTTAATCGTAAGTGTAGAGTTAGTTTAACCAGTAAACTGGGTCCCTAGCGAACTGCAGCGTTTGATGTCCTGCACAGACACCTAGTCTTTTCGCCCATGACCACGTTCCCTGGTTAATTTATCGAATTGCAGCGTTTGATGTCCTGCACAAACGCCCAGTCTTTTTGCTAATTAGGTTTAGAGTTTAACCAGTAAACTGGGTTCCATTAGTGAATCGCAGCATGTGATGTCCTGCACAGACGCCCAGTCTTTTCGCTCATGACCACGTTCCCTGGTTAATTTACCGAATTGCGGCGTTTGATGTCCTGCACAAACGCCCAGTCTTTTCGCTAATTAGGTTTAGAGTTTAACCAGTAAACTGGGTCAGTGTTTGATGTCCCGCAGAGACGCCTTGACTACGTTTCCTGGTTAATAATGTAAATAGTGTACTTTATGTAACATAAGTACTGATTGCTAGGCAGAGAGAGAGAAATGACACTTTTGATGCTCCACCTTGATTGCTTTTGCAGGTGCAGCTGGCAGGTGCAGCATTGCCGTGCAGAATAGCTGATCGTCCCTGACGCATGCTGCCGCCTCTTCTCTTCTGACTCATCGTCATCATTTACTATTGACTTGCATTATGTAATTTTATATGTAGGTACAGTTACAGCACAACTGTCACACCTACACCGTGTATTACATACATCATGCTACATAACAATTAGTTGTTAATGTAAATGTAGCGAACTTTTCGCTCAGTTTGACCTGAGTACAGGATTTTTCACTGTCGTCACGGAGTTTTTTCCTCAAGCTTGCTTCTATTAACGTAAATACGAGGTTTTTTCGTTCACTGGTGATTGTGACTTTCTCCTGTAGCAGGATAGCACACACACCACAGTGTGAATCTTGTGTGACTGAGTTAGGATTTATATGTATGTAAATTTAAAAAAAAATTTCCTGAGGGAAAATAAAATTGATTTTGCTGGGGCGTAATGTCACGAGTTGGCGCGATTCTCTATTTAAATAAACTCGTGACATTGAACTTTGGTGGGAAACCGTGAATTCTAGTGAATTCCCATAAGTATCATTCAGTCAACCGCCACATATTCACCCGATCGGGAGTGTTTTCAATACAATTTTTCACTGTTTTATAAGTGATCGTCCTTGAGCGCGACATTAGTACTTCCGCTGAGTGATTTATTATTCCTTCCGTTAGCCGTTACCAGTTAGTGGCTGGCCGACACTCGCCTCTCTCTCACAATTTGAATTTAGTCAGGATTAGAGCATCGTGGAAGCAGGTTCGATTGGGCCCAGTCATAGAGCAGCGCCGCCGTTGTCCAGCGAGTTCCTGAATTCCCACCTAGTGTGAACTGGCGAGAGGTTTAGCGTGTGCAGCGTCCTTCCTTAGCAATGACCCCCAGTCCATTCCGCTTAGCCCACTCTCTGACCAGTATTTCTTTTTGTATTTTCCTAGGCTTAAGAGTTTAGCTTTTGAGTGAGCGAGTGAGTGTGTTCTCCTTATTTTGAATTCAATTTGAAACATGTAACTCATTGTAATCAATAAATTAACAGTTCTTTTTCTTGAGCTTAATGTAATGTAAACTCATGTTTTATTTCTCCACATTAAGCTTATTTCACTTATAGCTCCTGGTTTGCATAAACACTTTGCATTATTCATAACTGGTACTTAGGCCAGTCCTTTTTATTAACTTAAATCTGTTGTGCAACTTGGAGTTAATGCACCAGCAAGAACCTGCTTATCGTTCATAGCATTAGTTATTGATTGTCAGGGGTGGAGTCACTTTCTCGTGAGGCTAGCAGTACTAACAAACAGCATTTGTGAGTAAGTAGTCTCTGCTGTGTATTGCTGAGAAAGTAAATAAATTCTCATCCTTAGAGAATCAGTGAAGTAAGCCGGTATTAAATATCAATCATTGCTTGATTTTCACAAGTCAATTCCATCTCCATATTTACAACCAACACATTTAAAGTATTATTGAATATTATTCTTTAATACTGCACACTCCTAAAAACCCCGCGACAGGGCTGATGGGTGGATGTGTTGGGATGGTGTGGGTGCATGGTAGAGTGTGTGGATGAGTGCCACTGTGGGTAGGCATGATGGGTAGCCCAGTGGGTGGCCAGGTGGATGGGCAGGTGGATGGGTGGGTGGGCTGAGTAGGTGGGTTAGTGGGAGGGTAGCAATAAAATAGGCCCATGATGTGAATAGTTCCATGGTGTCAACAGGTCCATGGCAGAAAGAGATTCATTTGGTAAGACAGGTCCATGAGGAATATGTCTTTGGGAAAAAGGGTCTAAGGAGAACATTGGTCCAGTAAGTATTTACAGGTCCATACAGGGAAGCAAATCCATGGGAGGAAATAGTCAATGGGAGAACATGGGTCCAAGGGGGTAACAGGTCGATGGAGAAATATATCAGTGGAGAGAAAACAGTTCCATTGAAAAAAAAAAAAAAAAAAAAAGATCCATGGAGAGAAATAGGTCTATGGATGGAAGATAGGTCCATGGACGAAAAAATAAGTCCATGGTGTAAAACAGGTCCATGGTAATATACTGTAGATCCATTGGAAAAATAAGTCCATTGGAAAAGTAGGTCCATGGGGGATATATGTCCATTCGGGTAAGTAGGCCCATAGGGAAAATTGGTCAAGGGGATTTATGTGTCCAAGGAGAAAAATAGGTCCCTTATTGAAAAAATTTGTCAATGCAGGACCAAGCCCCTGGGGGAGGAGGGGGAAATAGGTGGGTGAGGGTTGAAGCCCAGGGGGTGTAGCTGGAGACCGGTTTATGTACAGCATTCCTTAATATTCAACAGTAGGCAATTCAGTCCTTTCTCTCGGGACCTATAACTGAATTATTGCATTTCATCTCTTGCAAAATCCAATTCTTAGAAATCAGGTACGCTGAACAGACTCCATCTTTCTTTATCCCTTTTCAATTGCTGACTTCGTTCAAGGACCTTACTTGCAACATATGACATACTGCTGCCACGTTTGTGCGAGTTGGGGAGGGGGGGGGGAATCACCTGCAGCTCTTCTAAACAGGGTGAAAGCAAAGGCTTTTAATATCATCAACTCTTCTTACTGACTCCATTCAACTTCTCTCTCTCTCTCTCTCTCTCTCTCTCTCTCTCTCTTTTCGCCCAAATGCGCTATCTCTTTCCTTATACTATCGCAGCAATCATTAAATACATACTGCTCTTATTGAACACTATTTCAGTGATAACTAGTTCTGAAGTGTCTGCTTGTATCCCTCTCTAGATACGGCAAGCTTGCTGTTCGTATCAAGCAATGAGTCTCGCCCTTTTCTGCCCAACTCTCTAATGCAAGAGTTAACCAGTATTCTAAGTTCGTCATGTACGCAACTGGTTAACTTTGGGACTGTCTTTCTCAAACTGTATTTTCCTCTTCTTATGATCTCTGGTCTCGTGCCATAAATGCAACGTGCTCAGGCGTCCTGAAATGAATGAGTCTTTACTTTGGCTCTCATTTGTTTATTTTTTTCTGGGAAGAGCAACTTTTCTGCACGTTTCCAACCTTTGCTTCTTTTCGTTTGTTGTCACTTTAAAAATTGTCTGTGAATTTGGACTGAGGTACTGTGCAGAGATACAATAGTATATTTTGATATTTTGGAGCTCTTAGAAAATTGATTGCTTACTCAGTCTGTAATCTACCATTGTGTTACTGTTTGGGTGAGCAAGCGGGAAGACTATGCTATACATAAAGCACATCACTAAAACTTAGTTATATTGGAAACCGCTAATGCCAAACTGAATCTACACACATCTTTGGAAGGCTTATGGAAAAGTAACAGGCATTATTTAACAGGTATTACTTAAGTGACTTGTCTCAAAAGCCGGCACCATATTGCTGATAATGACAAAAAACTCAAACCATGGAAATTAATAAGCTACAGCTCATCTTCGTGCATCTCTGGAAAGCTTGGGAAAAATCAGTTAGTATTATGTGAATTATCTCAAAATTAGCAAACTTATTACTAACACAAAGCCAAATAGTGCCAAATTGAGTACAAAAAGTCAGTTATCTCAGAAACTGTTAAACCTACGGTGGATACACATGCATCCCTGGAAAGCTTAATAAAAAGTAATAGTTCAGTAGCTACTCAAACTTCGTCACTGTATTGCTAAAACTATAAAAAAAATAAAAAAAAGCGCCAAATTGAGCACTAGAATTGGGTTATATTATAAATTAATTAAATACACTTGACTACACACATCATTCAAAAGCTTAGGGAAAAGCAATAGGTGTTACTAAAATTTTGTGCCTGGCGTCCTAAATATAGGACGGAAGTCGGGATTTTCAATGGTTAATAAAGGGGAGAACCCTGGGGTATGGACCTAAGACTTTTGCGATTGTAAGTGATAGGCAGAGGGCGGTATGGTTAGCCTCCTTCCCATAAAATCCCCCACCCAGGAGCCCTAGGCACAAATGGGTTAAAGTGGCTTTCCCAAAACTCATATTACTCGTATGCGTTGATGTAAGATAAGTGGCCTGGCACACTTCTTTTAGGTAAAACAACATTAGCAAACTTACTTGGTAGAATACATTCTATAAATTCAAGTATGCACTTCTGTAACTTAACCCATCCCGTCTGGGTGACATGTATGCATGTCCTCCTGGGGCCATCCGGATGTCATGTTTACATGATCTAGTAATTCACGCCATTGTTCAAATACTCAGCTGATCATTTTCACCACCCGCACCTGCTGGCAACCCCCCACACGCATCCCAGTCACGCTCCAGTTGCCTGCGTACCTCCTTGATGGATAGGCCTACGCATAAAGACATTCCTGTGTCCCGACCCTCGGCCACCCGCCCACACCGTCTGACATCCACTCCTATGAAGTCAAAAGGCCCTCGGAGGAAAGGCCTTAGTGATAGCGCAATAGGGAGGGAGTTAGATGTACCATTATTGCCAATTGTGAGTGGGGAAAGTGACTCCTTTGAAGAACCAGACCTAGCCATGTTGAGTATGGAAAAATATGCGTCAGAGGAGGATAGTGACCGTGAATTCACCACTGTCTGGCAATATTTTCCATCTGCAGGATCATCAGCCTTTTCTGGTGATGAAGGATCAGATGTAGTTGATGATCCTGTCGGAGAAAGTGGCGGGGGAGGCAGAGAGTGAATGAAGCGAGGAGGCTGGCGGGAGGAGAAAATGCCTCAGGCTGAGCTGCCAGGCGGGAAAGTGGCGTAGGGTGGAATTTTCCACCCATACACTGTCACCAACACATTCACCCACATGGCCTGCATCACTTCAATCATCACCCCATGCATCACCACGCCAGCCTGCATCACTCCAGGCCTCACCACACTGACCTGCCTCACCACACCAACCTGCCTCACCATGTGCATCACCACACTGACCTGCCTCACCACCTGTATCACCACGCTGACCTGCCTCACTTCAGGCCTCACCACATGCATCACCTCGCCGACCTGCCTCTCTTCCAGCCTCACCAAACTGACCTGCCTCACCACGTGCCTCACCACGCCGACCTGCCTCATCCCCTGCATCACCACGCCGCCCTGCCTCACTTCAGGCCTCACCACGTGCCTCACCATGCCGGCCTGCATCATTACAGGCCTCACCACGCCAGCCTGCATCACTATGGGCCTCACCATGCCGGCCTGCCTCACCACGTGCCACTTCATCACAACCTGGCCCATCTGGATATGTTGGTGCAGGTGCACGCCGGCAGGCACGTGCCCACCGACACCTTTCACCAACACCATCACCACTATGATCATTGTCACCAGCACCATCATCTGCCTCATCTAGTGGTGAGTTGGCGGAATCGCCACCATGCCGCCATGCTGGGGGCTGTGGCACGGCACGGGGCAGGTCACGTGCACAGCAGGCAACCATGGACTGGCAGGTCAGAAACCTTTGTGTGGGAGGAAGGGACGGGGTTTCAGCCTGAAATACCTGTTTTTGATGACAAATGCAGGTGTGCAGCCAGAATTTCCCTGCAACAGAGCTTCTTCTGAAGTGGCCTTCTTCCTTGCTTTTTTCACAACAGCAGTGATGGAGTTCATTGTGAAAGAAGTGAACAGTTTCAGAGATTTCTGCTGCAGTTGGGCTGAAACCTCGCACGTGAGAGAGAGTGAGAAAATGAAGGAATGGACTGCAACGAGTGTTAGCGAAATGTATGTTTGACTAGGCTTGACAAGGTTGATGCCTCACGTTAGGAAACAACATACATGTTTACTGGCTCGTGGACGACGTTGCTGCGACGCCAGTATTCGGTAAGTATATGCCACGTGACCAGTATCTTGACATCTTGAGGTATCTACATTTTTCCACCAATATGGGCCCACATCCGAACGATAGGCTGTGGAAAATTTGCTCGAGTCTAGAGATGATGAAGAAGAAATTTAGATCATTTTTCAGGCCACTTCAGAAGGCTGTTATCAACGAGTCACTTGTTTTGTTCAGGGGACGTCTTGCTATCATTCAGTACATTCCATCTAAGAGACATCATTTTGGAATAAAGTTCCTTGTCTTGTGTGATTGCAAGACTGGGTACGGGCTTGATTTCACTGTGTATACAGTGAGTGATGCGGTGTTGTTGAAGGACGACCTCCATGGTTTCTCTGGCTCTGTGGTCAAGAAACTAATGGACAGGTACTTCGGTGGCAACCATATCCTTTACACTGATAATTATTACGCAGCACCAAGTCTTGCAAAGTACCTGCAAGAACACCAAATTGGACCGTGAGGCACTGTCCGTGCAAAGAGGAAGCATTGGCCATCCTTTCCCAAAGGCACCATGAAAGGGGAGTGCAGGACCTTGCAATCAGGTAAACTCCTGGCAATTCACTGGCATGATAAGAGAATGGTGAATGTCCCCTCCACGGTCCATGAAGGTAGGTTGATTGACACAGGCAAGGTCGATAGAAGAACGAGGCAGCCAGTCTTCAAGCCTGATGCTGTTTTGGACCATAACATGAACATGCGACTCGTCGATAAATCAGATATGCAGATCGGCACAATCGACTGTCTGAGGAGGTGCTGTAAGTGGTATAAGAAGGCATTCCTATATGTACTGGACATCTCCTTACTGAATGCCTTCATTCTGTACAAGGAGGTTACACAGACCAGCACATCCCTCAGACAGTTCAAGAAGGATGTGATTTACGGCCTTCTGGAGAGGTCTGGACAGGTTATTCCTTACGTGAAACGTAGGCACAGTGTACAGTCCCTGCAGTCCAGGGACTACCTCAGCAGGCATTTCATGGATATCTTACCTCGTACACCTGCAAGCAAAGAAACCTTCCGGAGTTGCTTTGTTTGCGCTAATTCATCGCGCCGACCACAGAAACGACGTATGACGAAGTGGTGGTGTGCTGAAAGTGAGGTTGCACTGTGTACTGACTGTCTCTTTGATTTCCACGCAAAGGCCGAGTGGTAGGAGTCTGAGTATTGTAAATAAGTTAGTTTTGTACATACCGGTATGTTGTTTTTTGTTGAAAAAGATAGTATGATTTCATTGCTCTGCGTACATTTATGTGAATAATGGAGGCGGAAAGTATGTTTCATGATAAACTCAGCCTTATTTTATTTGGGAAACATTTGCTTATACAAAATTATGATGAAAAATTATAACTCAAAGGAAAGAGAAAGTCACAGTGGTAAGTATTTCCTTTTGTGGGCAGTACGTAAATGACTACCGGTACTTGGTTCACATTTTATTTATGTATTCATTTTTTTTCCAGTAGTACCTGTAGTGGTACTAGTAGTAGTAGTATGTGTAGCAGGTGTGGTAGTAATAGTAGTAGATGTGGTAGTTGTAATAGTAGTAGTTGTGGCAGTGGTAGTAGTACTTGTAGTAGTAATAGTTGTAGTATTAGTAGTAGTTGTTGTAGTGGTAGTTGTACTTGTACTAGTAGTAATAGTATTATTTCTAGGAGTTGCAATACCCAGACTTCTACTCGATCACCAATGCCAGAACTGAGCAACAATCCCAGCCAAACATACATTTCCGTGTGTGTGTGTGTGTCTGTGAGAGAGAGAGAGAGAGAGAGAGAGAGAGAGAGTGTGTGTGTGTGTGTCTGTAACGAAGACGAGCAGCGTGAGTTCAAGGTCGCAGCTACTGTGACCGGCCTTCATTCATCCAATACGACCGATTATGGACAAATATTCACGGAGTCAGTGTTTGTAGTGTATTTTGGTGTCCTGAAAGTGTCATCGAAGTGATATAGCCTAAGTGTGGTGGGCCAGTGTAAGCCATTGTTGTGTCGCTGAACCTCCGCCACGCATATGGACACCGGCATAAAAACACCAAAAATTGCCCTCATTCCCCACTGACTCACTCTCCCTATCTGCACTTCACGGACTATCTGATGCCATCAACTTGAAGTCGAAGGACTGATGAGTAAAATGAAACCTTATTTGTTGCAATGGGTTATGTATTGACAGATATGAAACAGTAAAGATAGACGATTTTGCTGATTTCTGTCGGGTTTGCCCGGCTGTGGGGAGCGCTCGCGACAACATCTGCCGGACAGGAGGGGTTAATTAGAAAGTGTATTTGAACCCCAAACACTGAGTGCAAGATACACACAGAAAACGTAATTACTCCATTATATGCATACGGTTGTTATGCTTTCACCATAATATTAAAGTCAGTTTAGCTGCTTACTGAAAGGCTTAGGTGAACCGTGAGAAAATAAAATATTTGTTAATGGATAATGCATTCGAGATATATCACAGGTCCTACACTGAGAACTCTATATTCAGCAAAGACTTATTTTCAGTGGAAAAGCAGTTATGTCCTGCAAATTATCATTCTCGTCTGTATCAAAGCTTACTTAGAGGCATCATTATAACATAGTTACATGTTCAGCTGTAAGAGAAATACTGCTGAATATTGTTAGCATGAATAGCATGTGTATCATCTTGCCCGTTCCGCCACGAAGATAAACTTTTCAGATGGAGGGCACTCTGGCTGTTGCGGCAGCACTCCAGATATAGCAACATACACATAAACAGATACACACCTGATAGAAGAATTTTATTTTTGTTGTTTCTCGCCGTTTAGACATTTTTGCCCTCCCAGTCCCACTAATGGACAATAATGAACTGAGGAAGAAGGGTAATTTCGGCCTACAATCCCTCAGTTTATTTCCAGATTATCCTAGGGTTGCAGCTAACATACTCCTAGAAATGTTTTCAATCTGGTAGGTGAGGGTGCCCACCATCCATTCATTGCTGTGAGTTAACGCCGGCTTCAAGTGACTTTAAAATGAGTCACAGGTCAAACAGACACTTGTAGTCCAGGGAACCACTTATTGCACTACAGCAGTGTAGTCCAAAGTGGGGTACGTGTACCTCGGGGGGATGTGCACCATTGTTCAAAGGGGTACGTGAGAAGATAATGAAAAAAAAAAAATGAATCACATGGTCATATGGCATCTTGGATCAGCAACTTTACTGAGCATGTGTATGTGTGCGTGGGTGATTGTTTAAGGATATAGAATAATTGAATAACTACAACACTTACACTGTTTCTAACTTAAGAGAATGACAAGAGAACAGTGTACGAATTAAAATGAACGAGAAAGAAACTAAGGGGAGATGGGAGTAAGGGGGAGGGAGAGGAAACGGGACAGGACGCGTATGGGACCAGTGCTGAACTCCTCGCTCGAGTCACACTCTTGCTCAGTTTTGTCTTAGGAGTGAAAGTGTGAACATTCTTTTTTTCAAATTCACTTGTAAGCTTACAGACAGTTATTCCTTTAACAACAAGAAATATGGATAGAAGGTTAAAACGTTATAGCTGTAGCAGCCGCAGCAGCAATGCAAGCAAAGGAAAGCAGGCAGTTGTGAAGAAAAGAAAACAGACCTACCTAATTATCCGCAATACAAGGAAGATTATGTGCTTTTTGGATTTACTTCTACGAATTCTGATCCTCAGGTAGCTTTGTGCTTCTTTTGTGGGGAGAGGTTGGCCAACAGTTGCCCACTACCAACGTCGCCTTAACACAAAACATTAGTGTCATGTTTGCAAACCGGTGGAGTTTTTTAACAGAAAACTTTCTGATTTTGAGTGTTTCCAGACAACAATTAAGAAAGCTTCCACAACATCAAGCAACGCTCTGGAAGCATCTTTAGCTGTATCTTTATTAGTTGCTAAAGCTAAGAAGCCATTTAATATAGGTGAAGAACTGATATTGCAACTGCAGATGTGATGGCAGAAAAAATGCAAGATAAAAAGGCAGCTAACCAACTAAGGCTTTTCCTTTGTCACACCAAACTCTCTCTCTAAGGGTAAATGAAATGAGTACAGATGTTATTGATCAAGTTATGAATAAGCTAAAAACAAGCCAGTCAATTTCACATCAACTAGGCGAATCGACTGACATCAGTGGCCAGACTCAACTTGTCTCATTTGTGAGATACACCGATCTATCTATCTATCTATATACCTAGGCTTTACCCCTTAAAGGGGATAGCCGAGACAGGCTGACACACTCACCAAATTACCCATCCACACACACACACACACACTTACTTGTATCTTAGCTTTTAAGGGGAGAAGGGACCGCTCCTCACCGCACCACATCGCACAAGTTTCAACTGCGCAGTGCAATCCAGCGACATCTGCAGCAGGGCTCGACAGCAGAGCTGGTTTACTCCTGCCACATCATAATGGACCCATCCCCTTTCCTGAACCTGACACAATCAACTGATCAGACCAGATGCGGGAGAACATCCTGTCGGGACCACGTCCCCATTTATGCATCCCCAGTACTCTCTCATGCGCATTCACTCTTCCTTGCTCTACAGATATCCCTCTCGCATCTAACGCTCTCTTCACATTGTCCATCCATCGTATTCAAGGTCTTCCTCTGAGCCTTACACTTTTACATCAGATCCAGTTATCTTCTTCACCAATTGCTCTTCATCCATTCTCTCCATATGCCCAAGCCACTGCAACATCCTCTGCTCAACTTGATGAGCCATCTCTCCCATAACTCCAGTTCTCATTCGCACTTCATCATTTCTCACTCGATCCATATGCGTCACTCCACACATACTCTTCAGACACCTCATCTCCATCACATTCAGTCTCATGAAGATACACTGATGGATATGAGATAAATGAAAGTGTACTTTTTTGAAAAATATTAGAACACACAACTGAGGAAACCATTTTCAGTGTCATTAATCAGTTTTCTGAACAAGGGCTTAGTTGGAAATCATGCATTAGCATGTGTACAGGCGCTGCTGCATCCACGACCGGGAAAGTGAAGGGACTCGTTGCATAAATTAAGAAGGAAAATTCTATGTGAAGTGGAATCATTGCATCATTCACAGAGAATCATTAGCATCCAAAAAATGAGTTCAGAGTTACATGGGATATTGAATGATGTCGTCAAAGTAATCAATTTTATAAAGCCAAGGCCACTTAATACTCGCCTGTTTCACAGACTGTGCAAAAGCATAGGGTCTGAGCACACAGAGCTATTACACCACACAGAGGTGCGCTGGCCGTCGAAAGGAAGGCTACGTGATAGGTTGTTCGAGTTGCGAGATAGGGTAAGCTCCTTTTTACCAGAACATGGATCTCCTTTTGCTACATTTTTTGAAAACATTACATGGCTTACACAACCGACAAATCCTGCAGACATTTAGCAAACTGAATTAGTTAAATTTGTCTCTGCAGGGCAATGATACAAACATTCTCAACTTAAATGATAACGTTGATGGTTTCAAAAGAAAACAGAGTTGTGGAAGGAGATATGCTCAGGGAGTGATTTTACATGTTTTCCCTTGTCAGACGCTTATGTTCCCAGTAACAATCACGAGAGAGACACTGTAAAACCAGTTATTCTGGAACATTTGACCAGCTGCCTTATCTGTGCTTTTAAATCTTACTTTCCTGACATATATCAGAGATCTGTACAGCTGGATTGAGTTAGAAATCCATTCCTCCTATCTGAAAATAATATGAAGCAGCTTCCCATTTACCTTCAGGAAGCACTGTTAGAAATGTGTTCAGACAGTGGCCTCAAACTGGTATTTGAGAGCTCAACCCTTACACGGTTTTGGAGCTGTGTAAAGAAGGAGCACCCTGACCTAGGAAAGAATGCTTTGGAAAACCTTCTGCCATTTGGGTCTACCTACCTTTGTGAAGCATCTTGCTCTCCAATGACCGTTATCAAGTTAAAACAGAGAAACAAACTAAATGCAAACATGTAGCAAAGTCTGATCATTGCAGCAGCCTCTCTAATGCCCAGAATGGCAAAAATCATCAGTGAACATCAACCGCACATTTCACATTGAGTTGTAAGCAATTTTCAAGCATTTTTATGTTATTTCTTTAGTCTCTTTTATTAAGTATACGGAATAATAATTTACTGTCCAGCACTCAGATTATGCGAACTTTTAATATAATGTGCATTGTCCTTCCAAATATTGACTTTAATTAGTCATGGGGCACTTAATGATAGAAGAGGGTAACAAGGGGTACAGCAGGTAAAAAAGTTTGGACAACACTGCACTACAGTAACCATATAACTACGTAGACACCCAGTAGTCTTGTGGGTCAAGGCATTCCATCAGTATATGGCCCATAAAAGATTACATCCGAGGGTTGTTTGATTTTTTTTTTTTTTTTTGTACACATAATGCCACTCAGGGAAGAGCTTCTGGCCCCTCCCCTTAAATGTCTGGACTAAGATGCTTAGCCCCTGGGCTCTATCCTCCTGATGGCAAGGTAAAGGATTGAATGATAGATACAGACAGATGTGTTTCAGTGAATTTCACATGGGACTCGAGTTTAACAGGGGCTTGCAAAGATGCGTGTGTGGGGGGGGGGGGACCTCCCCTGTGGAAAAATTTGGACATTCCAGGTGGGGGAAATGAATGGATAAGACCAAAATGGCCAAAGTAGCCTTTTTTACGCATTTTTAGTTGTAGGTTTGATATACTGCATAGTCAAATGTTTTTTGGCATTTTAACTTGTGCATTTTTACACGTAAGGTAAGGATTTTTTATCCTCAAATAATTACCTACTGTTATGCCAGTAGGATTAGGCTGGTGGTTTATATCTGGAGATTTGAGGAACCTTCAAGAAATTAAGTGTTATGCCGTGAGATTAGGTTATTGTTAATATCAGATGAGAAGAATATTGGAGATTTTGCATGTGTTTGTTTACTTTCTATCATGCCTTAGGAATTAGTTCTTGTCATTATTGATACTGTGTATTGTCAATTTAAGCGCATTACTGAGTGAGGAAATGTGAGTTCTATCCTAGGTTCCGAAGTGTTCTGGGCTGTACTGGTAGGTGGAGTCAGAGGCGAGGAAAGTATATAAAGAGACCGTCCTGCCCCTGGGACAGGGCAGTTCAGTTCAGTTTAGACAGTGTGCCAGTTCAGTTGAGAGAGGCAGGGTGTACTGGACTATTAGTTTATGTGCAAGAACCAGTAACCGTTTAGTGAGCCAGTAATGAACAGTCAGTGAACAATGAGAGTCAGTGAACACTTAGTGAATCAGTGGTGTAGAGACAGTGACAGAGTCAGTGACAGAGTTAGTGAGTCAGACAGTGAGAGCTAATTAGTGAAGGACGGAGTAGTCAATCAGAGTCAGTAAGTGAGTCAGTGAACGGACAGTCAGCAAGCTGGAGTGAGTGAAGGCAAGAGTTAACGTGAGAGAGAAAAGTCACAGTGTTTTGCTAGTGTACCTCAGCTGTGCTTAGAAGGAATAAATCCCAGAAGTGTTCAACTACATTCGATCAACCGCCTGGCCTGTCTGTGTGTTATTCTGGACGTAACAAAGAAACCATTCCGGTTGTAACAATTGGTGTCAAGTGTGGGGATACGTTTTGAAAGATGGAAATGCGTGGACAGGCTGCCAGAAAGGCAGATGTCTCTGGTAAATATACTTGGTGTGTTGAGAGCAGATCATGAAGAACAAAACAAAGAGATGCTAACAGTTTTGAGAGAACATCTTGAAGAACTAAAGAAATATTGGAAAGCACAGCATAACGAACAAAAGAAATATTGGAAAGCACAGCATAACGAACAAAAGAAATATTGGGAAGCACACCATGATGAACAAAAGAAACATTGAGAAGCACCGAATGAAGAACAAAAGAAATATTATGAAGAAGAAAAGAAATTTCGTGAATATCTAATGAAATATTATGAAGAACAAAAGAAATATTATGAAGAACAAAACACCTATTATGAAGAACAAAAGAACTATTGTGAAGACAAGTCAAGATGCGCAACAACAGGTGGCGTACATCAAGGTATAGAGAATAAGTGCCCAGGTAAGAGAAGTGAGGGAAGAGGTTTTCTGTATAATGGAGGATAAAGTGAGAAGTGAAATACAGGAAGTGAGTGACAGAGTCGAAGTCCTTGAACAGTGTGTGGATGAGGGTCAGCATCCAGCACCCCTTAGGTGCCAGTGACAAGTGTGTGAAGGAGGGCGGAGAGACTAAGGGATTAGCGTGCCCAATGATCACTGACTCAGGATCAGAGAAGCAGCTGAAAGTGGTTGGTCACTGGCAGCTCCCGGAGACTTCACAGTGGCTGTGAGGAGTTAGGGGGCACTGCGCTGGGCTTGGGGGGACTGGTGGGTGTCGAGCTGTGGCTGGGAGGTAAGGAAGAGACTCTGGCCATGTGTACTGCCAACAGTGGAAACCCATGCATCTTGAGTTTGTGCTGCCTGGTGTCCTGCTGCTGCCTGCTTGACTTCCAATCGATGCGAATGCAGCTGGGAGGAAGGAGTGTTCCACTGAGGGCCATGGAGCATGTAAGTCTATTAGTGACAGCCAGACAGACTACATTTATCCTCCCTGATTCAGATATACTGCGGCCCTGCAAGACCTATGACATGCTGCACACTGCTCTGGGATTGGTGTAGCACAAAAGCCATGGCATGATAAAAGGAGGAGTGATAGTAGGCAGGACCTTAGTTGAGCCTACAGCAGAAAAAGTACCCGTCGTCACATCCAACTTTTCTCTTAATTCTATGAAGATACATCAGGGCAGAGTTGTGGAAGTTGTGCCAAGAAATTGATCAGGAGACACCGAACAGTGTATGCAAGAAGATTATGACTGAGCTTCAAGAAGAACTACCCAACTACTTCTGGAATCTATTTGCCAGGAGTGCCCAGTGTCTGGAGAAGCCACATATGGAGCAGTTAGAGAGGCTCTTGGCGAGGCACGCTGATGTATTTTCCACAGGAGACCTGGACCTGGGAAGTGCACTTGGAATGGAGCTGAGGTCCTGTTGGATACCAGAGATGAAAGGAGGGCCCAGGAGGATTACAGATTTGATAGCACTGGCAATCTAGGTCTTCACGCCATGGGACCTTGACAGCAGAGGCAATGACAATGACCCGGCAACTAATCTCGAAGTTCATGCTGTACAGTATTTTCTTTCATATAGGTAGGATTAGGTGATTGTGTAGGAGGCGACACAGGTGACTTTTATGCCAGTAGTATTATGTTAGTGTCTCTTATCTGGAGCTGTGAGGAACGTTCTAGAAATCAGTGCCATGCCATAGGATTAGGTTAATGTTAATATCAGGAGGTATGAGGAACATTCCGGAGATTTCGGAATGTGTTTTGTTTACTTCCTATCTTTCCTTAGGAGTTAGTTCTTTTCATTATCGTTATTGTGTATCGTTGATTTAAGTGCATTATTGCGTGAGAATATGTGAGTTCTCTCCTACATTATGGAGTGTTCTGAGTTGTACAGGTAAGTGGAGTCGGGGACGGGAGGAGTATTTAAAGAGACCGTCTTTCCCCCGGGACAGGGCAGTTCAGCTCGGTTTAGGCGGGGTGCCAGTTCTGTTGAGCAAGGCAGGGTCTATGCGAGAACATATAGCCGTTTAGTGAGTCAGTAACGAACAATCAGTGAACAGTGAAACTCAGTGGCTACATACGGACAGTGACAAAGTCAGTGACAGCTAGTGAGTCAGACAGCGAGAGCAAATAAATGAAAAATGAAGTAGTCAGTCAGAGTCAGGAAGTGATAGTCAGTGAGACAGTGAACGGAGAGTGAGCGAGCAGTAGTATACTGTATAAGTGAAGGACAGAGTTAACTTGAGAGAGAAAAGTCTGTGTTTTGCTAGTGTTCCTCAACTGTGCTTCGAAGAAATAAAACCCAGATGTGTTCAGCTGCCTTTGATTATCTGCCTGGCCTAACTACGTGTCATTTTCGAATTAACAACGAAACCCCTACGGTTATCACACTACGGTACATAAAAATCTAAAATCTAATATATTCTCGAATTTTGTAAAAATTTCCACACTATCTCTAGATTTCTTTCCGTTACACGTTCAAAAGTAGGCTACTGCTAAAATACAAATAACTCTTGAATCAGAGTTATTTGAAATAACTTCCATGGAGAGGGGGAAGAACTCTCCCCTCCAGTAGTGCTAGGCGAGAAACCATCAAAGTTTCTGGCAAAAGTGCGTATATATGACCAGTAAAAATCTGGGAACCCCTGCTCTAAAAGTTTTTTTTTTTCTTTTATGTGTCCGACTCTGGGTATAGGCTTCACAGCCTGCTCTCAAGGCCCAGTAGTCCTCCTACACACCATACGCCTCTACATGTCACCACTTCGGCGCTAACACCCCCCGTCAATATTGAATACATGTAGGGCTGTCTCATACAGGACTCGTGTATTGGTATTAGCGGAGGTATTTTTATGACATGGCGGGTCTTCTGGTAGATCAGTAAAGTCTGATTTTTAAGAAATACGAATCCTTAAACTGTTCCCTGCCCCAGCGGGGATTTGAACCTGGGTCCGGTAGGACTGCAGGCCACCTCTCTACCGAGTGCGTCACCGCCTGAACTCATAAAGAAGCTGTCTATAGAATGTTTCATACAGGCATTTACAAAGCTTGAACATCTATAATAACATCCCAGTGGTCATTAGAGGTGAGGGTCAAACTAGCCTGTATTCTCGTCAGTTTATTTAGTCTGTTTCTGCATCTGGCAATTTAATATTCATTTGTATACACTTATGTAATCTATGTCGGTATTAAAAAGTCATAAATGGTATACAAGAGAGTACTAAGACAATTCCAATGAGATCGCTAAGATTTAGGTGCTAGAAAGCTTAAGTCCCGAGAACATTCGTAGGCGCTTTATTTACAAATAACATTGCTTACCATGAATAGATCCGTTTTCTTTCAATATTCTTTACAGAAAATACAGCCAAGTATAATTAGCTCTTCCTAAAATAAATTTCTTAATACTGCTCGGAGTACTCGTGCCCCCTGTGTGGTTTCCTTGCTCCAAAGAATTCGTTCAACAGTATTTACCTCGCCAGCACTCAGGCAAAGATCCCGCCAGTACCCTTGCTGCCCTTTGTCCCACCCATCTCTATCGACCCTCTGTCTCCTGTATGGACATGTACAACTGCTGCCATTCATTATACACCTTCTAGCACCGCTGCTGACCGTCCACCAATCACTGCTCAGTTTTCCATCACTAAAACCCATAACTCAGCAGCCCCTTCCTACCCTATAGGCAATTGACGGTTTGTTCTCACAAATGGCCGGGCGGACTGCTTGTTTTGCCTTTACTGAAGCTTCTTCTCCCATTTCCTCCACCTCCCACTGCCTCCCCAGCTGAGCCAGCAGTACACAGTGTGAACTGTCTGCTCTTATCTCTGCCCTCGATTTCCTTTTCTCTCAAAATCTCTCTGGCCTCATCATCAGTAATTCCCAAAACAGCCCTCGCCCATCTTAGCAACCCTTCTCGCATTCACTCTCCTCGTCTCTCCTCTGGACTTTATCAGGTTCACGTCCTTGATCTCAGGCTCACTTGCATTTGGATCCAAGCCCATGCATGTTGGTCTTCACACTCAACATGACAAAGTAGATCGCCTGGCCCTTCGAGCCATATACGATAACTGGGGAGCAAAAATACCGTTGGAAAGATTTCCAGAACGCGTTTAATAAGGTCCCCTATCTAAGACTACTGGGAAAAATTAAAAGTCCACGGTCTTCCTGACATATTATTATGTTCATGAATTGGTGACTGGTTAAAGAATCGCAAGTAGCGTGTAGTGATGAATGGCGAATCGTCAGACTGGCTAGAAGTAACAAGCGTACGAACCAGTTCGTTTCACTGTTTACAATTATCACTCCTTTAACCACCTGCCCTGGTGCAGGTTAAGGGGCCCCTTTGACCCATACACAGCATTTTCATAATTCCATTCAAATATTGTCACTCCCTCATTCATGAACCCCTTATCACCGATGACGTATTTTTATAAGCGGCCCTGTCCGTCGCCCCATCACTAATATATTTTGGAAACGTGGTATTTCACGTCCGCAGATTTTAGTGACAGTAGCGAAGAAACACCACACCATATCACACCACACACCATATCACCCTCTCACACCACACCACAGACCATAACACCTCACACCACACAACACCATACAACCCCCTCACACCAGACCACACCACACAGCACCATACATCCCTCTCACACTACACCACACCATATCACCCACTCACACCACACATCACACCACACCTCACCACACAATACACAATATCATCCCCTCACCACACCTCACCACACAATACACCATATCATCTCACATCACACATTTCACCATTTCACCCCCTCACCACCCCACATCACACAATACACGATATCATCCCCTCACCACACCACATCACACAATACACCACATCACCATCTCACACCACACCACACTACACACCATATTACCATCTCACACCACACCACACTACACACCATATTACCATCTCACACCACACCACACAACACACCATATCTCCCTCTCACACCACACCATATCACCATCTCACACCATATCACCATCTCACACCATATCACCATCTCACACCACACCACACTACACTATACACCACAACACCCTCTCACACCACACCACACCACACCATACAACCCTCACACCACACCACGCCACATCGCATGGCACACCATAGCACTCTCTCACACCATACCACACCACACCACACACCATATCACCCTCTCACACCACATCATCACCATGTCACTCTCTCAGCACACCACGCCACAGCACACCACACTCCATATCACCTCACGCCACACGAATAACACAATATCATCATCCCACACCACACCTTACCACACTACACCACACACCATATCACTGTCTCACACTACACCACACCACGCCACACCATACCACACACACCATTTCACCCTCACACCACACAGCATATCACCCTCTCACACCATACCACACCACACCACACACACACACACCATATCGCCCTTTCACACCACACCACACACCATATCACCCTCTCTCACACCACACCACACAACACCACAAACACCATATCACTCTACCTCACACCACACCACTCCACGTCACACACACCATATCACCCTCTCACACCACACCACACACCATATCACCCTTTCACATCACACCGCATCTCACCAACTACACACCATACCACCCTCTCTCACACCACACCACATCACACCGCACACCGTACCACTCTCACACCTCACAACACATCATATCACCCTTTCACATCACACCACATCTCACCAACTACACACCATATCACCCTCTCACACCACAACACCACCCTACACCTCACCACAACAAACACTGCCAGTGTGGCTGGCAGTGCCACCTACTTTGGAGGCATGCCTACCTTTGTAGGGTTCATTTGTCAGTCTTGCGGACCAAGCACCCCCTACATCACTGGTGGAGGAGGCCTGCTGGCGATGTTAGTCCCTGCCCACTTGCCATCAAGGGCAGGACTGTTGCTTCCCCACGTGTTTGCCGTGCGCGACGTCCCGTAATGCTGGGAGACGGGAGTCCTGGGGGTTGAGCAATGCTGCACGATGCGCCCTGCAGCTAGCACAACACCTCTTTGGTCCCTTATTCTGGCTAGACAGGCGGCTTGGTTGGGCCCGACCAGGTCAATCAGCTGGTCATGCATTGGCTAGAGTCAAGTGGCCACTGGGGGGCCTGGTGGATCCCATCGTCCTGGGGTCACCCTTGCCCAGGTCCCCCGTTGGTTACCCGCGTATACTCCCCTGCTACCCCTGAGGTCGCCTGTGGCGTCTGGCCTCCCCTTGCTGAGCTCCGTGGTGGGTGGGGGGGTGGGAGAATGAAGTTTTTTTGTTTATTAATATGGATAAGAGTAATGTGCCCCAACCTGCCTCTCTCCCAGACCTAAGCACGTCTTCTCAGCCTTCACTTATAGCCACTCTGGAGCCCTTTCAGGTCCCACATGGCTCCACAGGGGATTCGGCCTCGCCTGCCTTGCCTCCCCAGTCCAGTGGCTCCCGTAACAAGGTTCGCAGGCAGGGAACAAGGAGTGTACCTGGCCCTCAGGGACCCCATGTTGGAGATTCAGATAATTTTTTTATTGTTCCTCCTCCTGCACCTTTTGTCAAGTTCATAGTTGTTCGTGGCCCTGCTGGGGTGGACCTCAGAAGGTGCGATATTTTTCACACACATCGAGAGCTTGTCGCTGCTTGTGGTGCCGCCCCTAAAGTGGTTCCACAGGCTGATGGCAGTTTGTTGATGGTGTCTGACCCTTCTCAGAGTGCGACCGTTCTATCTTTGTCCATGCTTTCTGGTCAGTCTGTTACATGTTCTCCCCATGCTTCGTTGAATCATTCTCGTGGCGTTGTGTATGCTAAGGAATTGCTGATTTACGATAAGGCTCGCCTGGTTGAAGAGTTGTCAGCCCAGAATGTGATAAAGGTTGAGAGGATTCAGAAGAAGATGAATGGTGACCTTGTGCCAACTTCATCCTTGGCTGTGACTTGATTCACTGAGCCTCCCTGCTGTTCTTAACGCTGCATGGTACCGGAACAGAGTTAGGCCCTATGTCCCTATGCCTCGTAGATGTTTCCACTGTCAGAGCTTGGGTCATATTGGTCGAACTTGTAGGTGCCTTGTCCTGGGCCTTCCAGGAGTCTGTGTGTCGTGTGGTTTAAATGTTCATGAGGGTGTGGAATGCCCTGGTCCTGTATCTTGTGTCAACTGTGGTGGTAAGCACGCCACTTCTTCTAAATCTTGTGATCGTTACAAAATGAACATGAAATTCTGTCTCTCAGAGCCATGGAGAGGCTGAGTTTTATCGAAGCTAAGGATTGTGTCATGTCAATGTATGTCCGCCCAGGTGTGTCCTTTGCTTCTATTCTTTCTAGGTCAAAGCCAGTTGTGTGCCGTCGTGGAGCCCCTGCTTCTCATTCTGACCATCCTCCTCATCCCTTGTCAGATACTGGACGTTCTACTTCTCCTCGTGGTCTCCTAAGGACTCCAGTACCTTTGCAGTCTGAATCTCGTGCAGCTGCTGCTCCTGTACCAGCTGATACTCCTGTACCAGCTGCTACTACTGTACCAGCTGAAACTCCTGTATTGGCTGCTGCTCCCGCACCGACTGCTGCTCCTGTACTATCTGCTTGCTCTGCTACTGGTGTTCAGTTTTCTCTACAGTGTGCCTCTACAGTTTCTAGTGTTTCAAGTTCTGGTGTAGAGGTGGAGGTTGCATCTGTCAACCTCAAATGGGTTAGGAGTGAGGAGTCTTTGGGTGACTCCCCTTCCTTCTAAGGTTCAAACTTCTGTACCACATGAGGCAGTGGTGGCGTCTAATGGCCATATTCTAAAACTGTGGGAAGGCGTTCACCTTGCCCTATCCATATCTTCTGTTAGTCTTAACGCACAAAAGGGAGAGCGTTCCCCGGTGAACGGGAGTGGATTACCACAGCGTTGTGCTGGAATTCGTCGGAAGTCTTATAGCACCCCTTTGCATGCCCCCTCGTTATATTATAGCAGCATTATGCAAAGAAAACTATGCAGAATTTGAAGGACCCTATGGTGTGTGTGATGGGATTTTTAATTTAATGATAAGAACATCGTGTATAGAAAAAAAAAATAAGCGTTTAATATTTGTATCATATTTAAAAGACTTCACCGCGTCTCTGGAGATGGTTAATTTATGACGAGATGAAAACAAAGAAGAGATACTGTATCCACTTCCATTTTATTTCTCAATATTTCTAACAAGCTGTTTATCAGATATGGTGCATGATACTTTAAAATTAGTTTGATTTGTACGTGAAATAATTCCTACAGTAAAGAATGGCCGAGTACGAGCTAAACAGACGACTGGTGGACAGCCAGTTAGTTTGAATTATGAAGTCTCGTGTTTGCTTTCGGTGAGCTTTTGCAAGTCCGTACTGTTTTGTTGTGGCTTGGCAATGTATTTTTCTGGTGTATTTTGGTGTGATTTGAACGAATTTGGCTTTTATTTTCGGTGTTCATGATTGGTTTTCTAATTACCCCCCCCCCCCCAGTGTCTTGAGGGGTGGGATTTCAGGATTCTGGGTGGGAAGAATGGCAAAAACAAGCATTTGGGGCAGAAAAATAGTCAAAATCGGTATGACCAGCCAAGGTGTATTCGTAGGGTTATTACTGACCGCATGAACTCTTTTGAAGCTATGTCTAACACCGAAGTTTTCCTGCGGTACAGGTTCTCCAAATCCTGTATGCACTCTTAAACTGAATATTTAAGAACAAATGCCAGTCTTTAATAACAGAAGAGGTAAGAATTGCAAATACGAATAGATTATATTGTGTGTGAATCATAGAAACTGTCATATGTATTGTTTTTATTTTAAGATTTTAAATTTTATAACTAATCAGTGTTGCCAACTCTTTGCTGCGCCTACCCACACGAAGGGGTGCGCTCTCCCTCTTTCAAGATTACCACTTACGTTAAAGGTGTGAGCTTCCACCTCGAGCAGGGTGAGGGAAGGGTAACCCCTGCTCTCAGTTTCAAGACTATGGGCGTAAGTCAGTGGGTGTTCGTGATGGTCTTTCTAGGATTCCAGTCCCTGCCTCTTGCTCAGGTGTGACGGGGTCTGGGTCTTTAGATACTCAAAGGCCTCGGTTGCTTGCTTCCTCTGATCCATCACCCAGCAGCCAACCTTTGGTTGATTCGGTTGGGAAGGGTTTGGTTGGCCCCAAGATGCCAGCTGGACCCCCACGTGGGTGCGCGGACGAGGAGAGTGAGTCCTCCAGGAAGGTCTCTGTGCCTCAGGCTCATTCTGGCGATGGGCAGGACGTGTCTCGGGGTAAAGGTCCTTCCACCCATGGAAACTCGAAATCCTTATTGTCTTCTTGGTTGGTGAGGAAGAGTTCCACACCTGGGAAGAAGGGCTTTCACACCCTTCCCAATGAGGTTGCTACGTAGCCTTGGTGTTTCTCAATTCGTATTATTTAACACTAATCAATATGGCTCAATCAGTACCAATCTGTCTTCAGTGGAACTGTAGAGGTGCCATGGCAAATTGGGAGAAACTGCAGTTATTACTCTCTGCTCTGAGCCCACTCTGTGTCTGTGTCCAGGAGACAATGGTGGAGGATAGACCGTTTCCTTCTATCGGGGGTATGAGGTCTTCCATGCATCTCCTCCTGGTGGTCACAGCGGTGGATGTGCCATTTTGTGCTGATCTGATGTCCCCTTTATTTCCTTTGCATTACAGTCTCCCCTTCAAGTTCTAGTGGTACAGATGCACGTTGGGAGGTGCTATACCATCTGTTGTCTGTACTTTCTACCTTCCATCCCTGTTATGCATGCTGATCTGGAGACCATTATCTGTCAACTTTTACCCCCTTTTCTACTCCTTGGTGACCTTAATGGTCGCCATCCTTTGTGGGGTGACTCACTTTCAAATCCCTGGGGTGATCTTCTTGCCTCTTTGGTTGGGGATTTAGATTTGGTTGTCCTAAACGATGGAAGGCTGACCCATTTTCATGTTCAGACTGGCACGTATTCTGTCATTGACCTTACCATCTCCTCTGATTGTGCCCTTGATTTTTCTTGGGAGGTATTGGATGATCTGCATGGTAGTGACCATTATCCTGTGTTGGTCCAGACTACACACTCTGTTCCTTCAGCCTGTATGCCACGCTGGTGTCTGGGTAGGGCTGATTGGTCTCTTTGAGGAACTACCAGTACGTGTATTTGCCTACAAGGTTACTGATTTTTCAACTATCGATGATGCCGAACGTTATTTTACTAAGACTCTTTTCTCAGCAGGGGTTCATTCCATCCCATGGACTTCTGGTGTTTTTTCCCGGAGACCTGTGCCATGGTGGAATGATGACTGCTCTATAGCAAAAGGAGCTTACAAAGTGGCTGCCTGTTGGTATTTTGCCAATCGTGATGTTGTTTTTCTAAAAATCCAATTTTGCAAAGCACGAGCTCACCATAGATGGGTCATGAAGAATGCTCGCATATTTCTACAGTTACATCCTCTACTCCAATGCCTATGGTGTGGAAAAAGGTACACAAGATTTCTGGTAGGTTTTCCCCCCTCCTCCCCACCGGTGTTGTAACTTCATGGAAATCTTGTGTCTGCACCAGATGCAGTAGCCTCTGCTCTTGCAAATCAGTTTTGTACTGTTTCAAAAAAGGAACATTCTAAGTCATGTGCTAGCTTTCATAGGAATCAGGAAAGGCTGGGTCTTGACTTTCGCTCTTGTGGCAGAGAGCCATATAATTTAGACTTCAGCCTCCATGAACTGCATACTGCCCTCTCGGAGCATGGTGACACTGCTCCTTGTCCTGGTGACATTCCATACGCTCTGCTCCGTCATCTGCCGACTGAATCAACACAGTTTTTATTGGACCTTTTTAACAGGGTTTGGAGTGAGGGCTTTATTCCCAAGAGTTGGAAGTTGGGTATTGCCCTCCCCATTCCCAAGCCTGGTAAGGACCACTCCCATGTCTCCAACTATCGCTCTATCACCTTAACATCGTGCATGTGCAAGCTTTTTGAAAAGATGGTCAATGTCAGGCTTGTGTGGTTCCTAGAGAAGGGTTGCTTTCTCTCTCCTTTGCAGAGTGGCTTCCGTAAATAATGGTGAACTTCGAACAATCTTATCAGGCTCGAGGCATCTATCTGTGAAGCTTTTGCCTCTAAGCAACATCTTGTGGCTGTGTTCTTTGACCTTGAGAAGGCTTATGACACTGCCTGGCGCCATGGCATCCTCCAACAACTTCATGCCTTTGGTTTACGTGGTCACCTGTCCGTGTTGCTTGGAGACTTCTTGACAGATCGTGTGTTTCAGGTCCATGTGGGTTCTACCCTCTCTGTGCCACTATGCCAGGAGGAAGGTGTCCCACAGGGGAGTGTCTTAAGTGTTTCCCTGTTTGCAGTGGCCATTAATGGTATTCTTGACACTGTGCCTTCTATGGGGTATCCTCATCCCTTTATGTGGATGATTTAGCTATATGGTCTTCTGGCTCCCACATATCTGCTATTGAGTGGCATATGCAACTTGTCTTGGACAAGATTTCTGCCTGGGTCACTTCCAATGGTTTTCGGTTCTCCCCTTCTAAGACTGTGGCTGTACACTTTTGTAGGATGAGAGAGATACACCCGGACCCTGATCTCCAGCTTTGTGGCATGAGACTCCGATGTGTGGCAGGGACGAAATTCTTGGGCCTGACGTTTGACCACCGTTTGACTTGGGTTTCACACTTGGAAGACCTTAAACCATCCTGTATGAAGGCTCTCAATCTATAGAGGGTTCTGTCCCATACATCGTGGGGTGCTGATTGGAGAACACTCTTGCATTTATTTCAGGTTTTTGTAACCTCCAAGCTGTCATATGGCTGCGAGGTCTACTCCTTTGCCACAGAGTCCAGATTAAGAACTCTAGATGCTGTCATGCTGGTCTTCGCCTTGCAACTGGATCTTTTCGGTCATCTCTGATTCCCAGCTTGTTGGTGGAAGCTGGTGTGCCTCCCTTAGATCTACTGCAAGGTCAGTCTGTTGCAGCACGGTGCTGGCTCCTGATTCGTCGCCTTCCAGACTCACTTGTCTGTGAGTGTGATGCAACAGTGTTTTTTTTTAATGTATTAGCAAACACTTCATGCCTCGTCCATCTGCTGTAGGGTTCGGGATATCATGGAGGGTTTGGTTTGTCAGCATGGCAGTACCTTGTCAGTCCTATTCGGATCAAGAGGTTGCTCCATGGATCTTGCCCAAGGTAACTGTTCTGCAGGTCTTTTGCAGGCTCAAAGTTCTGTCACTCCTCAGTCTCCTTTTACAGTTATTTTTAGAACATTCTTCCTAGTCATGGTGGTTTTGTGCCTGTGTACAATATACCGATAGCTCTAAATCCGCCTCTGGTGTTGGTTTGGAGTGGTGTTTCCCAATTTTAGCCGTGGAGGTAGTCTTCCTTTGACTGCCTTAGTTTTTACCGCAGAGTTGTCAGCTACTGTATCATTTTAGCCCTGAAGTTGGTGTTTGTTAATCCATGGACAAATATTTTTTACTTTTTAGCAACTCTCAAGGGGCCCTTTTGGCCCTGGACTCTTTTAACTCTTCCCATCCTATAGTGTTAGCTATTTTGGAGTGGCTGTTCCTCATTCATCGTCGGGGAAGAGAGTATATTTCTGCTGGGTTCCCTGCATGTTGGTGTGGTGGGCAATGAGAGGCAGGCAAGGCTTTGCAGTAAAAACCCATGTATTCTCAACAGGCCCCTAACCGACTGATCCACTATCCTGCTTCTGATGTTACCCTACTTTGCTGTGATCACACAGAATTCAGCGTAGTTGGCACAGACACTCGGATGGTGCTACTCATAACACAACTAAACAAATTCATCGACAATGGTTGTGCCAAGGGTTCTCCCTCGCATTGGGTGCCAAACTTACACATGGGTCTTTGCATGCGTGAAGGTGAGACTCAACCAAAGCTGTGATGATTGCCTGTTTGGTTCCCCTTACTGTCCGTCACTTGCTGGTCGAGTGTGTCCCACGTTTGGAACGCGTCAGGAGATCCCTCCAGGGCATAGAGGGGCGGTGGTGCCTTTGTCTCTCCTCGATGCAGAGCCTCTAGTGATTACTGATGTTTTTTACTGTTTTCTTCAGGAGGCGTAGGCCTCCTTCCACTTTTATAAGTAATTTGCATATGATTAAAGTTATGTACTCTTTGAATGTCTTTCAGTGTTATGTTTCTAATAACAGATTATGCCTTTTATTTTGGAAACAAAATTGCACTTTTCTATTGCTGCGTCTTTTAGCTTGTTGTCTACGGCACGGCATATATACCCTGGCAGTTGCTCTGCCAGATTTTAATACAATCAATCAAGTCAATTATAATAAGTCTTTCTCCTTCAAACTCAGATATTCCTTTTCTGATTTATCCGTACATCTTTAAAGTAATTGTTTCATCTGTACACCCCAGAGGGTCAAACCATTTACATGGTGGTACAGACGAATCCTTGAGGACTCTGCAGATCTTTACGAATTGAGTATTTTCGATCCAACCACTTCTAATACATTCTGAGACTCTCATCTAACTGTTCTCACTCTTAAAATTTTTCATTTTCCTGAAACCCTGTCTCACACTCATTTGTGTCCACCAACTTCGTAAGTTTTCTTCCTCGCAACTAAGCCTTTGTTTGGAAATCTCCCAGATTTCCTTCCTTTTAGCTACTCTAATTTCCATTTCATTTGACATTTTCCTTTCTAGCCAAAAAGGTTACTTTTAAACTCTAAAGTTCCAGTAACTCTCCTCCTTTCAAATGTAAAAAATCATAGTAAACAAACATTTCTCTTACCGTAAACTTAGGGAAATTATCAGTATTTACAGTACTATTCATGCACGACACTTCACAGACATCAGTATTAATAGTTGTGTTTGAATAGGAGACCATTTGAAAGTAGCATCCCTACCGCACACACACAAGACGCTTCTGAAATATCTACTTCTTAAATGGTTCAATTTATATCTATAAAGAAAAGAAGAGATGTATGATATTCAACCCGCAAATGGCACAATGTGAAAGGGCATTATAACCCTTCGTACAAACAGGCCGTAAACCTGCAAGAATAAGGAGTAGTAAGCCAAAAACAGTTTGAGGAGGTATACAATAATAAAGTAGTGATCAACAAAGCTTTTCTGGGTGAACAGCTATGACCAGACACCAAGTAAAATGTTCCCATTACTGAATCAACTATACTTGTTCATTCTAGACACCTCTAACTTTGGGGTTGATTTTCATTTATTTTTTTTTTTAAAGGGCATTTACCCTCTCTGCCCCTTATATATATAAAGACAAATATCAGAATATATTCTATATAATATTTATTAAGTTTTATCGTATAGAGGAAGCAACTGTGGTCCTGATGTAAATTTCATGTTGGGTTACGAGAATGTGCAAAGGGGTCCACTGCCATCTGCGGTAATTTTAAGAAATTCTGAGTCAAAGTGCTTCCTGATATTTGGAAAAAGCAAATATTTCATGTGGTTGAACCAAGTCGCATACATATAGAGAGTCCAATACTCAATCGGTATCTTGAAAACTGACAATGATTTACAAGGTTCATTAGACTACACAACTAAGCAGCCAATTAGCATCAGAAAGAATCACAATCACCCTGATAACAGATCTCTATAGACAGTCTAAGCCACTTGGTTCTTCACGCCAAAAGGATACAGTTGCACGGTATGACCTAATCTGGTCAGGATAGGAGAGTAACCTGCATTCCCTCAATACCCTCTAAGACGAGTTAGGGAGATGCTGGTGGAGTATATATATGGCCTATATTTCAAAGTCATGGTTCGCCAGCTTTTGATACAGTATAAAATTCATCCAGCCCTTCTCTGTACCACCCAGGGCCAGGTGTAGCAAGACCTGTTTGTTGGACAAGTTCATAAAAATTGGTCCAATCCATGGGCACTTACATGGTTCTCTGCCTCTTGGAAAGAAGTGATCAGTGGTAGCCATTTTGGTTATTTCACAATCATATATATTTTGCTCCCTATATAATATGCCACTATAAATATATATGAGATTTTCCAAAATGTTTGCTATATACCAGTGAAAATTACACATGCTTGCCAAAGGCAAGACATTAGACACACAGACTGTGGTACTTCCGAAAGTTCAGGGTAAATACCTTCTGGCGATGGGAGTACATGGACACTCAACTCACGATTCAAATCAATTCATGCCGTTCTGGTGAAAGGCTCAAAACACCTAGAATTTGGGATTTCAAGTTATCGCCACCTGAACCCTATAGTCCACATCAGAAGTTAGTATATTGGAACACTGAAAATCACTAGCTGGTATCAATAACAACCTATCTGCTGACCACATCAGTGAGAAGTCTTACTGATACCATGGCTGGGTATGAAAGCATTCACTTAAGAAATATAGAAATTACTGAGCTAAGAAGGATCAATAACTGCTGATCATTGGTTACCAACCTGAGACCATGCTCAAAATTGGTCTCATCTCAGAAACGGCCATATGACATGATTAATCTTAAAAAAGTTCACCTAATACTTTTTCACAGGGTGTGATTGAACAAGCTGTGCCGTAAGAGACTATTTATTTCCTGTTTACAGGATTATTTGATTTCAATTCCTGAAGGGAATGGTATTGTGCAGATGCTATTAGTGCAACCTCAGGTGGTAGACATTCCGACAAAATTCCTTCCTGCATATTTTCCATCACAGAAGTGCCTGAGAAACCACTGATAATTGCCAACTCAAGACTGAAAGTTTTGGAAACAGTTTCCCTACTCCCCCAGTGAGCAAGTACTACTCAATGGAATTCTAACGGAATCAATATAGCCTGTGATTTCCCTTCTTTTCTCCATTTCCTAGTTATGTACGATACATTTGGTTTAAGACACGGGGAGAGTAGCATGAGGCCTGACTCCTCCTTTTCAGGCACACATTAGGCTAACCATATCAATTAGGTAACAATACCTGCTGATCTTTCTGTATAATATGACTCTACATACATATCCTGTACATGTATCCACAACTATGTCCTCGTAGTATAGTCCCATAAAAAGGAAATATTCTGCATTAATATTACTGAATGAAACTGTATTCTCTAGGAACTATGGCATCCAGTCGGTGTTTGCCTTACTGTACAGGGCCCTCCTGGTATAATCAAGCACCAATAAGTTCAGCTTGTGGCACCTTATAAACTCTCATCATTCTCAATGAAGACAATGCTCGTCCCTGGTAATTAGGACATTGTTTCAAAATACCTTTTCACTGCTGTGGTGTGGAAAAAGGTCGCAGAATATCCAGTTTACACCCCTCATCTGTTTGCTTTTACAGAACTATATAAGCTACCAATTTCCTCTTATTTGCTAGATTTAAATTTTCCTGGTAGACAATAAAAGAGATGTGCCCATGAGGGAGAGATAGTAGGACTAAGAGTTGGATGTGGAAGATATTCCAACCTCACTCACACTGGAGAGGCAAACCCCAAGATTTGAGCCTAGTATAATTGTTCGAAGCTCTGTCGATAAAGGGGGAAAGAAGTCCTAAGTGGTAATTCCCCATAGGGGACTTATGTTTCTTAGCGAGTTAAAGGAAAAGCTTGAAGGATACTTGAAGTGACAGAGTTAGAGAAAAAATAGAGAGAAATGGGAGAAGAAGAACAGGGAGGAGGAAGAGAAGAGGCCACCAAGAGAGATATTACATAGAGTGATTTTAGGTGGAAACTAACCTAAATAGGGAAATGCTGTTCAGATAGATGGATAGAGGCCTTCATGAATCTGGAGAAATGCCATATGACAGATGGATAGACAGAGGATTATGAAGGGAACCTATATAACATATGGGACAGACTGGGTAACTGTGAAGATATGTATGATGGTGACCAATACAGAAAAAGTTGGTGATGGTGAATAAGATGAGGAAGGAAACCTTGTTCGGAAAAGGTTGATAATATATGTACATGTCTCCATTTGTTTTACGCAATCTGTTCAAGGATGGGGTAACTATACATAATGTTATAGATAAGGTCACCATGATGTTGACACTTCTATGAGAAACAGTCGATGTCAAATTAGTTGTACTGTTGTTTGCTCTGGATGATTTGTGTCTTGTTATCCTGAAGAAATCGAAGGGGAGTGTCTGACAAGGCTTGTGGATGAGTTTGCAAAGTGGTAAAATTAAGGTATGTAGTAAAGACACTATGTGCCTGAGAGAGATATGTAATACACCAATGATTTGGATGTCTGAGGAATTGCCAAAAATGTACTAAAATTTATGGCTTGCAGTTATCAGTATTTATTGAGGTATGCTTGAAATTTTTCCAGCAACGTGTGAAAAGATTTCCTGCGTTCCAAGGCTTTTTTGAAATAAGGATAAGGAACACAGGAAGTGAGCATCTAGTGAAAAAGTTATGCAATCATCAAGTATTGTGATACAAACTCTAATATGACAGTAAGCTAATGTTGTTGAAGGACCTACAATCAACATAGACAGAATGAGTCTATTTAAGATGCTGTGAAGGGTGCTCATAGAGAACAGGTTGACGAATGAGGATATAAAGTAGCGTCATCCGTGGTGTGGATTATACACAGTGTTATGAGGAACACACTGCCAGGTGGTCCACAATGTAGAGTTCATTGGGGCTTTAAACAACCTACAATAATTTTCAGTCAGGTGTGCTACGAGAACGTGATGCAGAGACGGACCGATGGCTTGAGAGGCCCAGCTTGTAGACTCTACTCGTCTTTGGGGTGTGAACAGTAACAGTCTTAGAAGGACAGACCGAGTGGAAATTTATTAGGCTCACCCCAGCTGCGCTACTTGAGGGCTGGAGAGGACCAGGGCTATTTGTTATTTTTGTACTTCCGAGACGTGTACACCATTGAATTCAATGAACCCAAAGGAGGTGAATGTTAGTGCTATTAATCATATTGTTTGCGAGAATGCTCTTCAAGTTTAGAACACTGTCCTTATTTCATATATTCCTGATAATTGATTCGTATATGGTAAAGCATTAAGTATAAGCCACTTACAATTGGGCTAAAGTAGAGCCAGTTTTATCTTTCTATCTAGGTCTATCACAGAAATAGTCTTCTCAACATAAATACTGCATCAGAAATGTAATATCCTGATGCATGATTTTAATATATAATGGTTGTAATGGCTTAGCACTATTAATTCAGCCAAGAACTGATAATTCTGGTCTTGAATGGCCGGCTATTGATAAGCACCTATTTCATCCGCATGGTTTTATTAATACTCAGGCGTAAGACCAACCCCATCCTAACTCCCCACTTGTTGGACTTGGTTTCATGACACCAATTTAGGGATGACAGAGTTCCTGTTGTCGAAGGAAATACCTCCTGTTCATGAGTTCTGATAGCCACCAGTTGTAGCTCTCCCTGGGCGCTCCTCCTGAACCTGTCGTGGTCAATTAAAATGTTTTTTCACAGCAGACTACAGAATAATTTTTTCAGTGATGATTCAGGCCACACTGACTTATTCCTCTAAAAACAGGCATTGAGGCCAGATAGCACTAGGATTTATTGTGTCCCTCCGGGAGTAGTTTCAGTCTCCTCATGTTTACAGGAAGAAGTAATTCACCAAATAGTTTGATCGTACTGCTGATGAGACTTTTCCATAAACTCTAGTCTTTATGGTGAATATAGAAGTACTAGTGTATCAGAAACCCAGCAAAAGAATTTATCAACCTTTTGTCATCAAACTTGTCCCTTCCTGTATGTAGTGCCAACATGATGTCTAAGTATTACATAGGGAGCTAGTATTGTAAGATGTAGTCTTTTGCCAAATATAGTCTTGGGAAAGTGCATGATTTAACCGTTTCGCTCCATTTGCAATTCTTAAAAGTTTTCATAATAGTGGCATGACAACTGTCATGATAGAAAGTGTTGGAATGTTATTTCCTTTCTTATAGCATACTGGACAGCACTTGCTTTCAATACAGGTAAGACTCAAAGTTTCTTGAGAAATTACGTATAACGGATTCTCTGCCAACATGGTCTTCATCAGGATACTTGCGTTTTTATAATCTAGGACAACCTGATGCGATAGTTAATGAGATTTGTGTGGTCATGCAGTGGTGAATTGAAAAGCTGTAAAAAGGAACCTGGAAGAAATCTACAGATGAAGCTTCCACAAAATTCATATCTTGAGTCTTCAGTCACATAGGTGATTCCGACCTCTCTTACCAATTTGTTTTTTACGTTTGGTTTTGTTCTTCATATCTAATTAAAAAGCTTTGAACTGAAAGTCATTTTGAGCGAATACGTATGACAAGCAAGTATTCTCAAGATTCCGATCATAGAGTCGTCATTTCGAAAATAGTAAGAAATGCTGGCCTTCCAGGACTATTCTATCGGAGTGTTAGATGCTGTACGCACCTTCATGTACATTTTCTTATCTGCTCTTTTGCAAATACCTCTTCTGGACTCTTTTTTTTTTCTTAGGGTCCATAAACTGACATATTCTTCTGGAAATGTTCTGACTACGGAGGTCTGGTTCCCTTTCTCATATGTTTGTCCTCTATATTAGGTTGTGCCCGACTGACATTCAAGCATGGGCAGGAATCAATGTTCTCTAGAAAGGCATTATATATTTCATCTGCATATCGCTTCTCTGCCGAGTTGAGGTATTTAAACTGTCCACTTGCTGAAAAATATCTAGTTAGCACTAGTAGGAAGGGTGAGCGCACTTTTTGGCTGTTAGGTGATTAGTTAGGGTCCTCTAGATTAAGTTTCTTTAAGGATAATTAAGAAATAAAAACCTGTTGTAGAAAACAAATGAAAAGTAAATACTATTTAAATCCCAAAATTTTTATAAGTCCATATAGATATATATATACGCATTATATATATTATCCATATGGAAGGATACCCCCAGTAATGTATTCAGGAATTTGTTCGTACACCATACGTATTCCATTTTATCAACAATTTTATACTATATATGTACTGTCATGGCACCCCAGTATATGATTTTTATATGTGTTTGATCTGGATTTCACCGAATAATGGCTCAGATGTAGACGACTCAGGGGCTTTGTGAAATGGTATGAAGGCCTTGGGAACTAAAATCGTTGAACTCTCCGGACCGTTTTTAAATTTTCTCTTTGACATTATGTGCCGAGATAGTATGTCGTGGCCATCATTATCCTTGGTGTAATGAAGGTCCTAAACAATGTGAGTTATTGGTAGATTTGACCCTCATTCCATCTTTGTAAGGGGAATGATGAGCACCAGTTCCGCATTTGAATTTATCGTGCATCAAGGTCTCACTGTTTAAACTGGCGTCTCAACACTAAATCTACCACTCCTCCTTAGGTCATGCCATGCTAAGAATCTAGGCAGGGGTCCATTTGATAATTGTTCACGAGTGCCTGATTTTTCTATTTGGAAAATATATAGCAGGCATCTTTTTAACATGCATTCCTGGGTTATTCGATGGCAATTGCGTATGGCATATTCGGTGGCAACTTTACTTCTTTACCAGTGGAGTCCAACATTACCTCACGGATAAAGTAGTATTGAGGTGTATGCCAGTATTCTTCAGACCAGTGGGGTATTAATTTCTATTTGTAAAATCCCTGAGTATCAAGACCGTTGGAATTATTGATTTTATCTGCTTTGGTCATATTGTTCCCAGTTTGTAAAGTAGTTACAAATAGGGTCTATAATGCAGTAGAAATAGGATGACACATTCCAGTATTCGGAGTCATTTAGTGTTATGCATCCAGGGAGGCGAGTGCAGAGTGGTATGGAAGGCCCTAGGAGTGGGAACCAAGCACTTTCTCGGCTTAGTACCCCCCTTCAACAATGGCATGAGGCACCTACCCAGATTTAGCTATAGTGGAACCCTGCTGAGCATGTTGGACCTCAACCATTTGACACGTCTGACGATAAGATCATTGCCATTTACCATAGAATTCTTTAATAAGATCACTCTATGTGAGCAATATCCTCTAAAGGCAAGTCGAAGGAGAGGGCCCACGAATTGATATAAAACTGGTGGCTGAACAGCAGGATAAGATATTCGTTGTGGGATAAGAAATATGTTGTAATAAGATATTTTTTTGGGATACTTGATGTCAGTAGAGGGTTGAAGTGAATCAGGAGCATAGAAATTTCGCCCTCAATAAGCAGCTGAAGTGCATCACCTAACCTGCAGGCAACATGACACAACATATTTCTATGTACTCTCTTCCCTGCTGAGGCGAAAGTAGAATATTCTTCACCATGGGATATTATTAGAAGGATATCGAGATGGAAAAGTCGCTAAAATCAACCTTCTTAGTATTTTTAGTTTTTTAGTGGTGCGCAAAAAGGAAGATAAGAATTTAAAACTATAATGATATGCATATGTAAAGGACTATAGACAGGAGTTCAATTGGGAAAAATCTACCACCAAGAGGTAGAGATATTATGAAATACACAGGCACAATTATCATGAAGAGAGAATGGTTCTAAAATCTTGCTGAGAAATAAAAGACCACTGAGGATTCAGAACAAGTCCTTACAATCTGAAAAATCCTGTCGTATCCTCCATCTTCCAACCCTCGGGTCCAAGGCTGGACATGAAGCAAAAATGAACCTGTCAACAAAGGCACAAATTGCGATATCCCAATAGAACACCATCATGGGCCAGAGTATCGATAACAGCAGCACGTCTAGAATGTTGAATTCGCACGCTAAAACAGTAAGTGATCTTTGGAGGATGTACAAATTTGAGCCCGAAACTGCAAAATGCTGATACCAGGGTAGAGAGTGAGCCCTCAACATGCCAGCTCGCAACAACCAAGCAAGGCAGCTTAGAGTGATAGTGGACAATACAGAATTTTCGCGAACGAAGTCAGCCTGCAAGCGAGACAGCTTGGCAGGAATTTGCATCAATGTTTTATCAGGTCAGCAAAACCCTCAGGCCCACACACCGATTGACCCATCTGCCAGCTTTTCATTAGGAACTATACCCAGCATGCGGTGGCTCCCTCAAACACGTGCTGTCGCCCACCTTGGGTGAAGAGTGACAGCACTCCCCATACGATGATAAAAGTCAGGCTTCTGTGATGAGTACCCATTAAAGAAGTTCGACATAAAACGAGTTGGAAGTGACAAACACCAACTTCAGGGCTAAAAATGATAGCTGATAACTCTGCAGTAAAAACTGAGGCAGCAAAGGAAGACTACCTCCACGGCTAAAATTAGGAAACACCACTCCAAAACCAACACCAGAGGCGGATTTAGAGCCATCAGTATACACAGGCACAGAACCGCCATGACTAGAAGAATGTTTCTAAAAATAACTGTAAAAGACACTGAGTGACAGAATCCTTGGCACAAAAAACCTGCAGAAAGTTACTTTGGGCAAGTTCCATGGCGATCCGAATGACAGGTACTGCCGACAAACCAAACTCCTTCATGATATCCCAAACCCCAAACAGATGAGGCATGCGAGGGTGTCTACTATAATACAAAAAACAGGACTGTTGCATCACACACTCACAGACAGGTGAGTCTGGAAGGCGACGAATCCGGAGCCAGCACCGTGCTGCAACAGATTGACACAGTATATCTAAGGGAGGCACACCAGCTTCCACCAACAAGCTGGGAATCGGAGATGACCAAAAAGCTCCAGTTGCAAGGCGAAGACCAGCAAGATAGACAGCATCTAGAGTTCTTAATCTGGACTCTGTGGCAAAGGAGTAGACCTCGCAGCCATATGACAGCTTGGAGGTTACAAAAACCTGAAATAAATGCAAGAGTGTTCTCCAATCAGCACCCCACGATGTATGGGACAGAACCCTCTATAGATTGAGAGCCTTCATACAGGATGGTTTAAGGTCTTCCAAGTGTGAAACCCAAGTCAAACGGTGGTCAAACGTCAGGCCCAAGAATTTCGTCCCTGCCACACATCGGAGTCTCATGCCACAAAGCTGGAGATCAGGGTCCGGGTGTATCTCTCTCATCCTACAAAAGTGCATACAGCCAGTCTTAGAAGGGGAAAACCGAAAACCATTGGAAGCAACCCAGGCAGAAATCTTGTCCAAGACAAGTTGCATATGCCACTCAATAGCAGACATGTGGGAGCCAGAAAACCATATAGCCAAATCATCCACATAAAGGGATGAGGATACCCCTTAGCAGGCACAGTGTCAAGAATACCATTAATGGCCACTGCAAACAGGGAAACACTTAAGACACTCCCTGTGGGACACCTTCCTCCTGGCAAAGTGGCACAGAGAGGGTAGAACCTACATGGACCTGAAACACACGATCAGTCAAGAAGTCTCCAAGCAACACGGGCAGTTGACCACGTAAACCAAAGGCATGAAGTTGTTGGAGGATGCCATGGTGCCAGGCAGTGTCATAAGCCTTCTCAAGGTTAAAAACACAGCCACAAGATGATGCTTAGAGGCAAAAGCTTCACAGATAGATGCCTCGAGCCTGATAAGATTGTTCGAAGTTCACCATTATTTACGGAAGCCACTCTGCAAAGGAGAGAGAAAGCAACCCTTCTCTAGGAACCACACAAGCCTGACATTGACCATCTTTTCAAAAAGCTTGCACATGCACGATGTTAAGGTGATAGAGCGATAGTTGGAGACATGGGAGTGGTCCTTACCAGGCTTGGGAATGGGGAGGGCAATACCCAACTTCCAACTCTTGGGAATAAAGCCCTCACTCCAAACCCTGTTAAAAAGGTCCAATAAAAACTGTGTTGATTCAGTCGGCAGATGACGGAGCAGAGCGTATGGAATGTCACCAGGACAAGGAGCAGTGTCACCATGCTCCGAGAGGGCAGTATGCAGTTCATGGAGGCTGAAGTCTAAATTATATGGCTCTCTGCCACAAGAGCGAAAGTCAAGACCCAGCCTTTCCTGATTCCTATGAAAGCTAGCACATGACTTAGAAGGATCCTTTTTTGAGACAGCACAAAACTGATTTGCAAAAGCAGAGGCTACTGCATCCAGTGCAGACACAAGATTTCCATGAAGTTGCAGCACTGGTGTGGAGGGAGGCAAGAACCTACCAGAAATCTTGCGCACCTTTTTCCACACCATAGTCATTGGAGTAGAGGACGTAACTGTAGAAACATACGACCTCCACGAGTTATGGCGAGCATTCTTCATGACTCATTTATAGTGAGCATGTGCTTTGGAAATCTGGATTTTTAGAAAAACATCACGATTGGCATAATACAGACAGGCAGCCACTTTGTAAGCCCCTTTGGCTATAGAGCAGTCATCATTCCACCATGGTACAGGTCTCCGAGAAAAAACACCAGAAGTCTGTGGGATGGAATGAACCCCTGTTGAGAAAAGAGTCTTAGTAAATTAACGTTCGGCATCATCGATAGTTAAAAAATCAGTAACCCTGTATGCAAATACACACAGTTCCTCAGAGAGAGAGAGACCAATCAGCCCTATCCAGACACCAGCATGGCATATGGATTGCAGGAACAGAGTGCATAGTGTGGAACAACACAGGATAATGGTCATTACCATGCAGATCATCCAAAACCTCCCAAGAAAACTCAAGGGCACAGTCAGAGGAGATGGTGAGGTCAATGACACAGTACGTGCCAGTCTGAACATGAAAATGGGTTGGCCTCCCATTGTTTAGGACAACCAAATCAAAATCCCCAACCAAAGAGGCAAGAAGATCACCCCAGGGATTTGAAAGTGAGTCACCCCACAAAAGATGGTGGCCATTAAGGTCATCAAGAAGTAGAAAAAGAGGTGAAAGTTGACTGATAACTGTCTCCAGATCAGCATGCATAACAGGGATGGAAGGTGGAAAAGGTACAGACAACAGATGGTATAACACCTCCCAGCATGCATCTGTACCACTAGAACTTGAAAGGGAGACTTTATCGCAAAGAAATTAAAGGGGACATCAAATCAACACAAAATGACACATCCACCGCTGTGACCACCAGGAGGAGATGCATGGATGACCTCATACCCCCGATAGAAGGAAACGGTCTATCCCCCACCATTGTCTCCTGGACACAGACACAGAGTAAGCTCAGAGCAGAGAGTAATAACTGCAGTTCCTCCCAATTTGCCATGGTACCTCTACAGTTCCACTGAAGACAAATTGGTACTGATTGGGCCATATTGATTAGTATTAAATACTATGAACTGAGAAACACAAAGGCTATGTGGTAACCTCATTGGGAAGGGTGTGAAAGCCCTTCTTCCCAGGTGTGGAATCTTCCTCACCAACCAAGACGACAATCAGGATTTCGAGTTTCCATGGGTGGAAGGACCTCTACCCCGAGACACGTCCTGCCCATCGCCAGAACGAGCCTGAGGCACAGAGACCTTCCTGGAGGACTCACTCTCCTCGTCCGCGCACCCACGTGGGGGTCCAGTTGGCAGCTTGGGGCCAACCGGACTCTTTCCAACCGAATCAACCAAAAGTTGGCTGCTGGGTAACAAATCAGAGGGAACAAGTGACCGAGGCCTTTGAGAGTCTGAAGACCCAGACCCCGCCACACCTGAGCAAGAGGCAGGGACTGGAATCCTAGAAAGACCATCACAAACACCCACTGACTTACGCCCATAGTCTTGAAACTGAGAGCAAGGGTTACCCTTCCCTCACTCTGCTCGAGGTGGAAGCTCGCGCCTTCAACGTAAGTGGTAATCTTGAAAGAGGGAGAGCGCACCCCTTTGTATGGGTAGGCGCAGCAAAGAGTTGGCAACACTGATTAGTTATAAAATTTAAAATCTTAAAATAAAAACAATACATATGACAGTTTCTATGATTCACACACAATATAATCTATTCGTGTTTGCAATTCTTACCTCTTCTGTTATTAAAGACTGGCATTTGTTCTTAAATATTCAGTTTAAGAGTATGCATACATGATTTGGAGAACCTGTACCGCAGGAAAACTTCGGTGTTAGACATAGCTTCAAAGGAGTTCATGCGGTCAGTAATAACCCTACGAATACACCTTGGCTAGTCATACCGATTTTGACTATTTTTCTGCCCCAAATGCTTGTTTTTGCCATTCTTCCCAGCCAGAACCCTGAAATCCCCCCCCCCAAGACACAGGGGGGGGGTAAATTGAAAACCAATCACGAACACCGAAAATAAAAGCCAAATTCGTTCAAATCACACCAAAATACACCAGTAAAATAAATTGCCAAGCCACAACAAAACAGTACGGACTTGCAAAAGCTCACCGAAAGCAAACACGAGACTTCATAATTCAAGCTAACTGGCTGTGCACCAGTCGTCTGTTTAGGTAGTACTCGGCCATTCTTTACTGTAGGAATTATTTCACGTACAAATCAAACTAATTTTAAAGTATCATGCACCATATCTGATAAACAGCTTGTTAGAAATATTGATAAATAAAATGGAAGTGGATACAGTATCTCTTCTTTGTTTTCATCTCGTCATAAATTAACCATCTCCAGAGAAGCAGTGAAGTCTTTTAAAAATGATACAAATATTAAATGCTTATTTTTTTTTCTATACACGATGTTCTTATCATTAAATTAAAATTCCCATCACACACACCATAGGGTCCTTCTACATAGTTTTCTTTGCATAAGGCTGCTATAATATGACGAGGGGCATGCAAAGGGGTGCTATGAGACTTCCGACGTATTCCAGCACAACGCTGTGGTAATCCTCTCCCGTTCACCGGGGAACGCTCTCCCTTTCGTGCGTTGAGACTACCAAAAGATATGGATAGGGCAAGGCGAACGCCTTCCCACAGTTTTAGAATATGGCCATTAGACGCCGCCACTGCCGGGTTGTCGAGCGAAGAGCCCCCTCATAATCCTCATGCGGTACAGAAATTTGAACCTTAGAAGGACGGGAGTCACCCAAAGACTCCTCACCCGTTTGAGGTTGGCAGATGCAACCTCCATCTCTACACCAGAGCTTGAAACACTAGAAACTGTAGAGGCACACTGTTGAGAAGACTGAACAGCAGTAGCCGAGTGAGCAGATGGTACAGGAGCAGCAGTCGGTGTGTGGGAGTAGCAGCTGATACAGGAGTATCAGCTGGTACAGCAGTAACAGCTAGTACAGGAGTAGCAGCTGGTACAGGAGCAGCAGCCGGATGAGGTGCAGACTGCAAAGGTACTGGAGTCCTTGGGAGACCACAAGGAGGAGTAGGACATCCAGTATCTGACAAGGGATGAGGAGGATGGTCAGGAGCAGGGGCTCCACGACGGCACACAGGCTTTGACCTAGAAAGAATAGAAGCAAAGGACACCTGGGCGGACATACATAGACATGACACAATCCTTAGCTTCGATAAAACTCAGCCTCTCCATGGCTCTGAGAGACAGAATTTCATGTTCATTTTGTAACGATCACAAGATTTTGAAGAAGCGGGTGCTCACCACCACAGTTGACACAAGATACAGGACCAGGGCATTCCACACCCTCATGACAATCTAAACCACATGACACACAGACTCCTGGAAGGCCCAGGACAAGGCAGCTACAAGTTCGACCAATATGACCCAAGCTCTGACAGTGGAAACACCTACGAGGCATAGGGACATAGGGCCTAACTCTGTATCGGTACCATGCAGCGTTAAGAACAGCAGGGAGGCTCAGTGAATCAAAAGTCACAGCCAAGGATGGAGTTGGCACAAGGTCACCATTCATCTTCTTCTGAATCCTCTCAACCTTTATCACATTCTGGGCTGAAAACTCTTCAACAAGGCGAGCCTTATCGTAAATCAGCAATTCCTTAGCATACATAACGCCACGAGAATGATTCAAGGAAGCATGGGGAGAGCATGTAACAGACTGACCAGAAAGCATGGACAAAGATAGAACGGCTGAACTCTGAGAAGGGTCAGACACCACCAACAAACTGCCATCAGCCTGTGGAACCACTTTAGGGGCGGCACCACAAGCAGCGACAAGCTCTCAATGTGTGTGAAAAATATCACACTTTCTGAGGTCTACCCCAGCAGGGCCACGACCGACTATGAACTTGACAAAAGGTGCAGGAGGAGGAGCAATCAAAAAATTATCAGAATATCTAACATGGGGGCCCTGAGGACCAGGTACACTCTTTGACCCCCGCCTGCGACCCCTGTTACAGGAGGAACCGGACCAGGGAGGCAAGGCAGGCTGGTGTGGAGCCACGTGGGACCTGAAAGGGCTCCAGGAGTGGCTATAAGTGAAGGCTGAGAAGACGTGCTTAGGTCTGGGAGAGGCAGGTTGGGGCACATTACCTTATCCATATCAATAAACACAAAACTCATTCTCCCACCCCCACCCACCACGGAGCTCAGCAAGCGGGAGGCCAGATGCCACAGGCGACCTCAGGGGTAGCAGGGAGTATACGCGGTAACCAACGGGGGACCTGGGCAAGGGTGACCCCAGGACGATAGGAGCCACCAGGCCCCCAGTGCTCACTTGACTCTAGCCAATGCATGACCAGCTGATTGACCTGGTCGGGCCCAACCAAGCCGCCTG
>NC_137054.1:37584387-37601887 GCF_032717465.1 Coenobita brevimanus
CCATCTTTCAATCTTACCCACACAATCCTTGACCCAACTGACCCATACTCTCTTATGTTCTTCCATCTTTTACTATACAAACTCCTTTTGCCCTCTCATTCTCACCTACTCCTGTACATATATCCCATCCATACTCCCATTCTCTCACACTCTCACCTCCCTATTTAGTTTCAGTTACTCCACATACATCAACTTTCGCACCCTCAAGCACCTGGACAATTTCTCTCTCTTTCACCTCATCATTTGCACCTCTTACATTCCATCTTTGCAATTACCATGTCCTTTGTCCGGTCCTTGGTCGTCATCTTTTGGTCAGTCCTTGTCCGAGGCTTCTTGTTCATCTTTTTAGATAGTTGTTTTCCGGGGAGGGGCATATATATATATATATATATATATATATATATATATATATATATGTGTGTGTGTGTGTGTGTGTGTGTGTGTGTGTAGTGTATGAAATATATATGTGTATGTTATAGAGAGAGAGAGAGAGAGAGAGAGATTATATATATATATATATATATATATATATATATATACTGTATATATATATATATATATATATATATATATATATATATATATATATACTGTATATATATATATATATATATATATATATATATATATATACAGTATATATATATATATATATATATATATATATATATATATATATATGCGAGAGTAGACTGTAGCACCAGTCAGAGCAGGGCAGTACTCCCGAGGTGGATGGAGAAGCTGATGACAGGGAGTGCTGGAGCTCCCGATTTCATCAGCCCTCAGGACCTAATTCCTGAGCCAGCTCCCCCTTTGCTGAACTTTTCAGTGTCTCAGTTACACAGAGAGAGTAGGCCAGCATGCTCTCCAGTACAAATTTCTCTATCTATCTTCACCCAAACTACATGCAGTACACACTACACACTTCCTATTCAAAATTTACCAAAATGGCGTCAATTCACCCTAGCCTCTCCAGGAGTCCCACAGGGAGAGGGACCATAAATGCCCCCCCGCCATCTGCCCCTCTCCCGGTGATGACGACTCGAGGTGCCTGGAACCACTGTCTGACTCTCTTCTTCTTCATTTTCACCAACATTCGCGGCCTTTCATCTAACCTTTCGCTAACCTGTTGAGCACCACCTCTCCTCCTCTAAACCTCACCTTACTTTTTTCTAACGGAGACTCAGCTGTCTGAGGCAACTGACAGCAAACCCACTTTTCTGTATCCTCCTACTTTCTCTATACTCATTTGCAAAGCCAAAGGTGGCTGTTGTGTATACATACGCAACGACTTATCTTGCCTCTCGTGTTCCTGAACTTCCAATTCTTCTGAATTCTCCACTCTCTGGCTTCGGCTTTCCTGTCATTCTCTGACTAAATATATCTGTGCTGTTTTACTTATCCCCTAATTCTACTGACTATCAAAAATTCTTCGATTATCTTACTTTCTACGATGGAACACATTTCTGTCCATTTTCTCTCCTTTCTCTGAAATCTCCATTCTTGGAGATTTCAATATTCCTACCACCTTTGGCTCTCCTCTCCTTTCACGGATCCACCTGGTGAACAAGCCTACATCTTTTCTATTATCCTTAATGACCTAGAGCAGCTTGTACAGCACCCTACCCGTATCCCTGACCGCCTTCAGGAGAGGAAGCTCCAACATACTTGAGCCTCTTCACTCACAACTAATCCTTCTGCTTACTCTGTGTAATCTTTTCTCTCCGTTGGGCTCCTCCGATCCACAGCCTTATTACCTTAACCTGTCCTATCTGCTCCAGTACGGCCTGCGGACCCTCCCAGGGAAACTTGTACGTCTCTGGCATTTTGGAGCTGCGGACTGGGAGGCCCTCAGGCAGTACCTTCTTTGATTTTTCCCTAGGAATGATTATTGCTTCCATGGCCGTGAGCCATCTGGAGTGTGCCTTGTGCATTACGGAGAGTTATTCCTCTCGGGCATGGAAGCATACATTCCCTTTCTCATATCCCCTTTGACTAACGCATAGAAAGCCTTGGTTTAATCACGCTTGTTCTACAATGCTGCCACGCAACAAGGAGAAGGCCCTACAAAAGGTACCGGAGACCAACCCACCCCTGAATCACATAATCTTCTACGTTTCTGCCCGGAGATCGTGCCCCAAGTCTGTTCTTCGCTCTACTAAAAATAATTTTCATCCATACTAAAAATGCATCTCAACTCTCCAACTCGAATTCTTCCCGCTCCTTCTGGCACCTTGCCCAAAAATCTTTCTAACAACTTTACCTCATCATCACCTTCCCTCCTCTTTTCTACTCTGATGGTTCTGTAGCTATTTCTTCTACTGATAAAGCAGATCTCTTCACTTACAGAGCTTTCTCCTCCAATTCCCACCTTAGACCCGATTCCAGTGCTGTTTCCTCCATCACTTCCCCCTCCTGACTTCCTCATGGCTGACATTAAAATTTCTTCCAGTTGATGTATTTTCTGCCATTCACTGGCCTCAGTTACTAACAAGGCATATGGGCCTGATGGGGTCCCTCCACTGTTGTTCCTCAAAAACTGGCTGCTTTGTGCTTACACCCTGCCTGAGCTGCAAACTATTTCGCCTTTGTCTGTCAACTTGTACCTTTTCCTTCTTGGCTGGAAGTTTGCTCTGCGATTCAGCCAGTCCCCAAAGAAGAGGTGACCACTCCCAACCCTCCAACTATCGTCCAATTGCTTTAACGTCCTGTATTTCAAAAGTTTTTCCGAGTCAATTTCTTAATAAAAAAAATTTTTAAAGGCATCTTTCCTATCACAACCTTCTTTCCGATCGTCAGTATGGGTTCCGTCCAGGGACGCTCACACTGGCGATCTTCTCCTACCTTTCAGACTCCTGGTCATCACTCCTTTCGGGACTTTGGCGAAAGCTTTGCCATTGCACTTGACATCTCAAAGGCTTTTTTTTCGATCGAGTCTGGCACAAATCTTTAATTTCCAAACTGCCCTCCTACGGTTTCTATCCTTCTATCTCTGTACCTTCATCTTTAGCTTCCTTTCTGATCGTTCTATAGCTGCTGTCGTAGAGCAGCCATCCAGTTCTTCTCCCTAGATCTATCAACAGTGGTGTTCCTCAGGGCTCCTGTCCTATCACCCAACTCTCTTCCTTTTATTCATCAATGATCTTCTAAGCTGTACATCTAACCCTATCCCACTCATACGCTGATGACTCCACCCTTCACCTTTCCATTCCCGGTTCCCGCAACGCCCATCTCAACAGTTACTTCAAGAAACAAGGGATGAGGCTATGGCACACCTAATGTTTTTGACTTGGCTCATATCTCTGAGCTGGGGTAAAAATAGCCTTATGGTTGTCTTTAATCAGCTTCTAAGACTCAGTTCTTACACCTATCAACCCGACAAAATCTTCCACAGGTATACCCACTAATGTTTAATAATATTCCAGATTAATCCTGCATCATCCTTGAACATGCTTGGGGTTTCATTTACTCAGGACTTATCTTGGAAAGATCATATTACATCTCTTAGCAAATCTGCTTCCAAGAGATTGGAATTGTGCTAAGCCGACTCCGCTCTTTCTTTACCCTGCACAATTGTTGACTCTATACAGGGGTTTTATCCGCCCCTGTGTGGAGTACAACTGCTCATGTGTGGGGAGGCTCCCCACATACAGCTCTTCTCAATAGGGTGGAGTCAAAGGCTTTTCGTCTCATTAACTCTCCCTCACCTCTTACTGACTCCCTTCAACCCTCTGTCTCTTCGCCGCACTGTTTGCATCTTTATCTCTTTTCTATCAGCTCACTTTAATGGTCACTGCTCCCTCTGAACTGTCTGCTTGCATTTCACTCCACCTCTACGACGGGCGCGTAGCTTTTACGTCCTGGCAGCAAACTCTCATCCCTTTTCTGTCCAACTCTCCCTAATGCAAGAGTTAACCGTTACTCCCAAGTCTTTCATTCATGCAACAGGTCAGCTCTGGAACATGTCTCCCTCTGTCTGTATTTCCTCCTGCCTATAGATCTCCAGTCTTTCAAACGCTGTGTGTCCAGGCATCTCAAAATGATCGGATCTGCATGAATTTGGCTCTCTATTGTATTTTGTTTTTCTCTTGGAGGGAACTGTTACTGCGAGAGCTCCATGGCCTTTGGTTCCTTCTTCCTCGCATAAATATATATATATATATATATATATATCCAACCATCATCCAATCCTACACTGTCCCAAGAGGAGCGTAGGAGCCCGGGGCTCGGCAGCTGGTCCCGACATTTAAATATATATATATATATATATATATATATATATATATATATATATATATATATATATATATATGGAGCCTCTGTGGTACAGTGGTAGAGTGTGCGTTTCGTACACGGGTGAACCAGGGTTCGCGCCCCGTCAGAGTAATAAACTTTGGGAGTGTTCACCCGCCCACGTACTGTACTGGTGGACACAAAGGGTGCTGTGATTGAACCTGTGTCGCTTGCTATAATGTATGATTGTACCCAGTCGGCTTGCGCGGGCCGATTACACTTGGTTCACAGACTACACACACATCCAAAGCCACTCCAACACTACAATTACACTTACAAGCACTTCTCACCCTACATACATTCTCTACCAGACAGCCTAAGCCACTTGGTAGAGATACATTGGCTGTATCGTCCCGACTTCGGTCGGGATAGGCCGGTCCTGCAGTGGATACTCAAACGGCTGATGATGATGATATATATATATATATATATATATATATATATATATATATATATATATATATATATATATAATATAAACATATATATATATATATATATATATATATATATATATATATATATATATGTGTGTGTGTGTTTGTTCTTACCTTACCTAATTGTTCTTACCTAATTGTATCTTTACAGGAATGAGTCAAGCTCGTACTGTCCCGTGTCTTAAACCATATTTATCGTACATATCCTCAAATTTGTGAATTGTTTTGGCACACACTATTTCATTCGGTAGTGCATTCCATTGATCAATTGCTCTGTTTGGGAAACTGAATTTCCTTAAGTCTTTATCACCTCTCTTCTTATGCAGTTTTTTGCAGTGTCCTCTTGCTGATGCTTCCCCATATGTTAAGTAATCATTTATGTCTATTTTCTCCTTTCCTGATATGCATTAATATAGCATTATCATGTCACCTCTTTTCCTTCTCTCCTGTAGTGTTGGTAGATTCAGTTTATTTAGTCTTTCTTCGTAGCTTAGGTCCCTTAGGCTTGGTATCCATCTTGTAGCGGCCCTTTGAACTTTTTCAATCTTGTCTATGTGCTTTTTGAGATGAGGACTCCAGACTACTGATGCATATTCCAAGGTTGGTCTAATGAATGATGTTATTATCCTTCTTAGCATGTCTTCATTTATGTATGTGAATGCTATTCTCATATTTGCAAGCAGTGTATACATGTTCCGTACCTTCTCGCTGATGAAGTCAGCCGGAGATAGTCTGTTATTGATAATCACACCTAGGTCTTTCTCTCTTTCTGATGTGTATAGGGTTTTATTTCCTAACTTATAATCCCAATCAGGTCTTTTTCCACTTTTACCAAACTTGATTACATGACACTTGTCCACATTGAATTCCATTTGCCATGTACTACTCCATTCATGAAGTTTATTCAATTCTTCTTGTAGCTCTTTACAAGAGTCTGTGTTAGTAATTCTCCTTTGTATTTTTGCATCATCTGCAAACATATTCAGATAGCTCTCATTTCCAGTGTGTGTGTGTGTGTGTGTGTGTGTGTGTATGTAATATATATAAATATATATGCATATATATATATATATAGATAGATAGATAGATAATTATAGATACAGATATATATACAATAAATATATATATATATATATATATATATATATATATATATATATAATGCAGCAGGACATCGAAGCAGACAGCAACAATTCACCAGAAGGAGCCCACGGAGGAGTGTAAATGGCGCAAATGAGCTCCGGGTGGAAATGGCCTAAGTCCACCCGGGCCGCGCGACCCTATGACACGGAACTCGCCCACCGCCACCATAGCAGGAATACAAGACGACCTGCCGGGCGAGTTGCCCATCAATCAGACCTGGGTGGAACTGTTTCTCCAGTTCCAAACGCACCCCGAGACGGCCGGTAGCTGCTCACCCTTCTACAGGAGACAACCTGAAGCCGCTCTTGAGGAAACAAGTTGACGACCTGAAGCCGCCCCCACCTTCGTCAGTAGACAGCCTGCAGCCGCTCTGAAGGTGCCCTACAAAGAGATGGCCTGTAGCCGCTCGCCCTCCTACAGGAGACGGCCTGTAGCCACTCGCCCTCCTGCTGTAGACAGCCTGCAGCTGCTCTGGAGGAAATGAGGAGATGGCCTGCAGCCACTCGGGAGGTGCCCCCTTGGAGAGATGGCCTGTAGCCGCTCACCCTCCTACAGGAGACGGCCTAAAGTTGCTCTGGAGGTTAATCAGGAGATGGCCAGTAGCCGCTCCCGCCTTCATCAGGAGACAGCCGGAAGCCGTTCTGAAGGTGCCCCTGGAGAGACGGCCTGTAGCCGCTCACCCTCCTACAGGAGACGGCCTGAAGCCACTCCAGAGGTCAATCAGGAGACAGCCGGTAGCCGCTCCCGCCTTCATCAGGAGACAGCCGGCAGCCGCTCTGAAAATGCCCCCGGAGAGTCGGCCTGTTGCTGCTCTACCCTCCTGCAGGAGACAGCTGGTAGCCACTCCAAAGGTGTCCCGAGACAGCCACGGCCAGTAGCCGGGCCCTACAACCAGAGACGGCCTAAAGCCGCTCCTTCGTCAGGTCCACCCACCCACGACTTGGAGGGAGCCCCCAGCCTGGAGGAGTATTGGAGAGGCCCTGTGACCACCACCGGACTCTTCTCCCTACAGCCGGTGGAGACACCCCTGACAGACCCCTATGCTGGCCGATGCCACAGCCCACTCCTGACGGCGTCCCCGGCCTTCGGGGACCGCTGTTCCAGCAACCTTCTGACCGCCCCTCAGACTCCCGGGCAGGACCTCCCAGCACCCAGACGCCGGAGATCCTCATCACCTGACTCAAAAGTTCAGGCGACTGTTCGGCCCCAGCCCAGAGGGCCAGACTCCCACCCCGACCCCCGAAGCCTCAGGTCCCTATGCCCCCAGCAGCCCCAGATGAGAAAGGACGCCCCTACGTGCTGTCACTTGCCCCCGGGACCTAGCAGCCCCTGGCAGATCCCAGCTCCGTCAGCAGGGAAGCTGAGACTCCGCCGTCGCCCCTGCGCCTGACTGTGACACGTCCGACCTGACAGTGAGTGAAAGGGAACACACACAGCATAAAGACAGTGTAGGAGTGACAGAATAAAGTGAGCCAGTGGTTATAGCGTAAAAGAAAGTGGTGGTCAAAGATAGTGCATTAGTGAGACAGTGATGGACGGGTCTACCATAGTGCACAGTGCCACCGTATCACATGAAGATCATACGTAGTCCCCTGTGTTGAAATTCCAGTAGCACCAGCTCCACCCAGGTACATTGTGAAGTAGTGTAATAGTGATCTACAGGCCGAGGTACAGTGAACACTATATCCAACAGTGATGGTACATCTCGGTAAGACCACACTTAGGCCCAGTGTAAAATATTAACGCTACCCAGGGAAATCAGACGACCACCACCACCGGTCTAGGAAACCTAAACTCCCCCACCAACGTAAGTGTCTAGCTCAAGTGTCGTTCACCCTAACCAGTCTGGTCCTGTACAGTATCTTGCGTGATACTGTTATTCCATATCTGCAGCCCACGTATTATAATTGACCAGTTTATTTGTATTTGTGACATCTGCTCGTTCCTGTGTAAGATTTAGTAATACACATGTAAGGTGTTGCCTTGGGTTTTTGTGTCCTGCCTCTTTCTTATTTGTCTAAGCTCCAGTCTACAAAAAGAAGCTAGCTATCCACTAGGTGCTCTAGCGACGGGAGGCCAACCTTAAAACACCTAGCATTACACTGGTGGACAGCAGTGGTTCTTGATCCAGGCATACAAGAGAGGTGATCAGGAAATAATATCAAAATGGCATCTAAACCACATGTGCAATTACCAAAATTTGACCCCGAACAGTATGATGTTCACACATACCTGGCAATTATTAAACCTTTCCTGGATATCAGATTCGAGGACGATAAGGAAAAAATCGCAGTCATGCTCCCATTACTAGGCAAAGCAGCAGCTAATATAGCACTGAAAATCATTCCGGGGCTCCCTTGACAAAATTTCACGAAACTCGTGATTCAAGCTATCACTCCCTCACTGGGGAAAGTAGTAGTGCTGTCCCAATTGGATAGCCTAACCTTCAATGGAAATTTGGATGATCCCCTTATCTAGGCTAGATGCCTGGTCACTGCTGCCTACCTGAAGGCAGATGATGACACCCGGGAACAACACACTTTCCATACTCTCCTGAGAGTGCTCCCTAGTATGGTGAAGGAGCATTTCACAATCCATAACCTTACAGGAGACATGGATAAGGATATCCAACTGATACACCGCCTTCTGACCTCCTGCCCTGCACCCCAGCAAATCAACGTGTAAAGAAGTTTCCCACAAATGCTCTGGCTCCCCCAGTCAAGCCATGCCCACCCATGCCCCACACCAGCCCCATCTCGGCACTCAGCCTACCTACAGCACACCCCACCCACTGACGCCCCAGTCACAAAGAGAACCCCAGCCTCATCCTAGACAACCTTGGAAGTTTTCTGCCTGCAGCTCCTGATGCCCCCTGCATGACATCAGGGACCAGCTAAAGGCTGCCAGACGAAAAACCACCAACCCAGGCAGGCGTAAAGTCTCCTCCCTAAATAATGAGAAGCCAGACAATGAACCTGGCCCCGTGGAGGAAGCCGAACCCTGGGAGCAGGAGCTGGAGGAAGAAGAAGGAGGCCCCCGACAGTTGGATTTTTAGGACCGCCTCCGCACCTTCCCATGGTGGCGGGGGCCACTTCCCTCAAATACCACCCCCCAGTTTACCACAAGATGAAGCTGAACGGGGTAAAAGCCAGATTGTTGGTCGACATGGGAGCGTCCAGATCTTGCCTCTAAAGCCACTACTTCTTCCGTCACAAGTCGACCTTTGGCCCGCTACTCCCAACAGCTACTCACCTGGTGGATGCAGGGGATGGCCCCCTGCCGATCCGTGGGGAAACATGGGCCCTGCACGTCGATACCCATCAGCTGGCATCAGTGATGCACAAATTTATTGTGTTCGACTCTTCCTGCTGAAACTACGACGGCTATCTAGGGCTGGACCTGCTGCAGAAGCTGGGCACCACCATCCACTGCCAGAATAGACAGCTCCAGTTCCAGAAACCCCAGGCACCCCCCCCTCCCACGAGGGCCGTCTGCACTTGCAGCAGGAAGAATCCCCCCTCCCCCCCTCTCTTGCCTCCCTTTCCCCTCCCATCTTTCTACCCCCCTCCCACCCTTGCCCGCCGTCACCTCCTCGTCTGTCACTATCCCCCCCCTCATCACAAGGCTTGGGTGTACCTTAACCAGCCCTCAGGTACCTCCGTTCTATTCTCCCCCCTCCTTTTGCCCCGAACCCTCTCGGCCTGCCTCATGCCCCCAACCTTCCTTCCCCCTCATCACTTGGCAGTCCGGATTGCAAATCTTGCTCCCTTGCCCCTCACCCTCCTGAAAGGGCTCGTAATCGGAGAGATGGAAGAAGCCGAGCTCTATGCTCCTTCCCTATCCTGCTCCCCCATCCCTCTGCCCCCTATCCTCGACCATCTCTCCGCCCACCAATCCGACACCCTCTGCCACCATCTCCTGGACTTCCAGGACCTATTTGCAGTAAGACCTGCTGACACTGGACATACCACCTACCTAGCTCAGGAGATCCATATGACAGGCCCACGGATCCGACAACCATCCCAGTGGAAAAACCCCAGGCAACGGGAAGAGGAAGACCACCAGGTGCAGATGATTAAAGCCGGAGTCATCTCCCCCTCTACCAGCCCTTGGTCCTCCCCTGTCGTCCTCGTGAAGAAAAAGGATGGCACAATGCGGTTCTGCGTCGATTACTGCTGGCTCAATGACATCACTATCAAAGACGCCACTCCACTCCCGCGAATAGACAATTCCTTAGACTCCCTATACGGCGCCTCCTGGTTCTCCACCCTCGATCTCCAGTCGGGGTACTGGCAGGTCCCGGTGCGTCCAGAGGACGGAGGCAGCAACAGGATACATTATGAATTTAATGTTCTACCTTTCGGTCTCTGTAATGCCTCTGCCACCTTTTCAAGACTCATGTAATCCGTCCTCAGCGGCCTTACGTGGGAGATCTGTCTGCCGTACTTGGTTGACGTCATTGTGTTCAGCCAGACCTGGGCCGACCACCTGCAGTGTCTCCCCCGGGTTTTTTCCCGAATCTAACAGGCAAGCCTCGAACTCCCCTCCAAGTGAGTTCTGGCCATTAGAACCATCTCATTCCTAGGGCATGTCGTCTCCCAGGCTGGCATATCTCCCGACCCCAACAAACTCTGCACCATCACAGACATTCCCCTACCCAACGATGTCCATGGAATCCAAGCATTCCTCGGTCTGACTTCCAACTACCACCATTTCGTGAAGAGATTTGCACACATCGCCAAGCCCCTCCATGAACTGATCCGAAGGGGAGAGCCGTTCATCTGGACAGATGAGACGTGCCACCTTCCAACAACTTAAGAATAAGCTCGTATCCCCCCCTGTCGTCACTTTCCCCGACTACACCTTTCCATTTTGGCTCTACACAGACGTCTCCCTCATTGCAATTGGGGCCTTGCTGGCGCAAGTCCAAGAGGGCTGCAAACACATCACCGCCTGTGCCAGTTGTACCTTAAATCAGGCGGAGAAGAATTATGCCGCCACCAAGAGGAAGTGCCTAGATATTGTCTGGGCACTTGAGCACTTCCGAGCGTACCTGTCAGGGACCCAGGTCACCATCATCACTGATCACCAATCCCTCCAGTGGTTGCAACAGTCCAACACCCACAACGCACAGCTCATCAGGTGGCACGAAACTCTGGAGGAGTTTAACTATGAAATCTCATACCGCCCCAGCAAACCCCACACCAACACAGACGCCCTTTCCTGACTCCCTATCAACGCTGCCCAGCTGGGGACTGACCCCCTCTAACAATGGCAGTGGAAGAAAAGGCCACCCTGGATTCCTCAGACCCTCTTCAAAAAATTTTACCGCCAAGGCGACAATCTGCTAACTACATCTGGGTGTATCATCCTGGCCCCCAGTGCCATCCTGGATGCCGTTCGACACCTGCATGCGCACAACGATATTCACCAGGGCATGAAGAAACTCCTACAGGTTTTCAACAACGCCTATTGGACGCCAAATCCCTCCATCCTCGCAAAGGAGATTATCCAATCCCGCTGAGCGTGCGCCCTCGGTAAAGACATCACCTGTACCGCCAGCCCAGCTGGGCGTATTATCGCCCACAAACCTTGGCAACTATTGGGACTCAACGTAGTGGGACCTTTGCTCCTGAAATCGGGCTATAGGTACATGATTACATTCATCGACACGTACTCTAAGTTCGTCGTAGCCTGTCCAGCAAAATGACACCACGCTGTCGCAGTGGCTGACGCCCTGGTCCGACATGTTTTTCCCTACTTTGGTATCCCTCAAGCCATCCATTCAGACAACCAGCAAATCTGGGAGGAACTCGCCCATCTTTTCGGTTATAGCATCTCCCACTCGTCCCCTTACTGGCCCCAAGGAAATGCTGTATGCGAACGCAGCCATCGTACACTAATGAATCAACTCCACACCCGGACAGAAGCCACCAAAAACGATGACCTGCCCTCCCACGTAAAAATTAAGCAACAGGGCATTAACTTCTGCCCGAGAGGATGGTATCTCGCCCTACGAGTGAGTGTTCGGAGAAACACCCCTCCTCCTGCCCCTTCGGCAGCACTTGCAACCCCCTGCTTCCCACCCCCACCTCCGACCCCTTACACCACCTCAAACGACAGGTGACACACCTCCAAAACAACCTGGACCTCCGCCCCGACACCGCCTCCAACTCCTACAAACCAGGTGATACCATGATGATCGCACAGCTCCTCACCCCCTACAATCTTGCCCCGTGCTTTATGGGGCCACACACCATCACTCACGTCCCTAACCCCTACCAGGTGACCGTAGAATACCACGGCACATCCCACACCCTCAGAAACCGACATGTCCGCCCCTTCCACGCCCCCACCTCCCAGGCTCCGGCCCCGTGCCCCACCCCACCCCCCACCTCCTACAACTGCTATATCTCCCCCTCCCCTTCTCTCTCTCCCTCTCCCTCCCCCGCCACCCCCACCTAACCCCCACCACGTCCAGCACCTAACCTGAGAGCTCACCAACACCACCGAGCCCCCGCACCTCCCCCACCCCCCTCACCACCTAGTACCCGGGCCCCAACACCTGACACCAAGTGTCCCACCCATGCCCCCGCACCCTCGCCGCCCACCACATCCCCGCCTCAACCTCCACCCCCCTTCAACAACCAAACCCACCAACCACCGCCTGCCCATGCCCCATCAGTCTCACCCACATCCCAGCTCCCACCCCTGCTTCCGCCAGAACCACCCACAAGCCCGCCCCACCACCCCCGCGACCCCACCTTGTGCTATCCACCCACCGACCACCCCCAAACCAACCACCCGTGCCCCATGCTCACACACACACACACACGGCATCGTCGGAGGAAGACGTCCATTACCGGCTCTCCATACCAGCTCAACGCGGCCAGAGGCATTACCTAAATAAGTATCTTTGAATGAGTCAAGCTCTGTACCAGGTTAGACCAAATGATTTTTCAATTTTAAAAGGAAAAGAAATAATAAGTTTAAATAAGACTGGTTCAAACAACAAAGAACCACGATGCGTTGAGTCAGCTGGGTTTGTTTATACTACAGCAACACGGGGAAAGCGTGCATACTTTGTAAGTACACACTCCGTTCATTTAGTATTACAAAATGGATCCATACTTCAGTAAAACAAATTTGGAAAAGAAAAGGGAAAAAAGTAAAAAGCAAAATGATGATTTCTACCAAGAACTGGTTGAAGTGAAGACTCACAATAGACTGGTTGAACGTGTACACAAACTAGAAATGGCTTTCAAAAATGAAATTGATGAAATAAAGAAGCAAATGCACTTGCAAAAGGAAGAGATAGAAAAACTGGGAAGGGAGGCCAATAAGAAAGACACAACCATCAGTGAACTAACAGTGGAATTGAATACGCTTAGGAAGAAAGTGAGTGAAATGGGAAGTACAGTAGTTAATCACGAGAGTGTTATGGAAGAGTTAAAAAATAACACAGAGACAATTAGACAAGCAAGCAGTCTTATGGACCAGAGCAGTGATATTGAGGAGAAGATAACACAGATGAATGAAGCTGTGCAAAGCTACAAAAATGATGTAGAAACCACGTATGCTGAAATGGTGAAAGTAAAGAAAGACTTAGAAACAAGGGTGGAGGAAAAAAACATTAAAAAGGAAGTGAAAAGAATAATCCAAAACAATCCAAAGTTAGTCAGAGATTCAGTAGAAATAAATAAATCAATAGTAATCACTGGTATAGAAGAGGAAAAAATTAAAAACAAAATCACTAGAGACAAAAAGGAGATGGCAAATGTAATGAGCTTGCTGAAAGAAGTATCAGAGGAAATCTGTAGTAAAGACATAAAGGAACACAAAAGGTTAGGGAAATACGAAAAAAGCAAGCCAAGACCTCTAAAGGTGACTTTCCAGAGTGTAAACACTGTGGAAGAGATACTAAAAAATGCAAAGAATCTTATGGAAAAAGAGGAGTTCAAAAATGTATGGATAAAAAGATGCCTAACACAAGAGGAACTGGAATTACTGAAAGAGAAAAGGGAGGAAGCAAAAACAAAAAATGAGGGAAGATCAGAAGAGGACAAGAAGAAATTTTTTTACAAAGTAATAGGATTGCAGGTACGAAAGTGGTACACAAACAGGATGGAAGAAAAAGGAGGAAGTTAGTAGAACCATGTCATGACAAGTATATGAACAAGATGATAAAGTTGCTGTACTCAAATGTGGATGGAATGGTATCTAAACTACTAGAGATGAATGATTATGTCAGAGAAAATGAACCACAAATAATATGCCTAACTGAGACAAAATTAACACCAAGGATATCCAATGACATACTAAACTTAGAGGAATACAATATATGGAGAAGAGACAGAGATTTAAAAAAAGGAGGAGGAATTATAATATTAACTAAGAAAAATCTAAAAGTCAAGGAAATAAACCTACATATACCATCACAAGTAGAACTGATTGCAGTAGAGATCGACACATCTGAAGGTAAAGTAATTGTAGCCAATTTGTATATGCCACCCAGATCAAACACATGGGAAAGAGACGAATATGAGGACCTGGCAGAGAGTACAATTCAGAGTATAAGATCCTTGCTACATAAAATGGAAGAGAAATCGGAAAGAATTATACTAACTGGGGATTTCAATACAAATATAAATTGGAATACTCTAGATATAAATAGCCAAAAAAGCTGTTGGGACCAAAAGCTCCTGGATCTCGTACAAGAGTTTTTCTTAACGCAACATGTGAGGGAAACCACTAGAAAAAGAGGACTTGATGTACCTTCAGTGCTAGATCTAATATTTACTAGGCAAGAAAATGACTGACAGTTTAATATATCACCCTCCACTCGGCAAAAGCGATCATGCAGTACTAAATTATAACTTCTGGATAGCATATGACATAGTAAACAGCAATGACAGTTACAAAAAGAGACTAAACTATAAAAAGGGAAATTATCAAGACCTAAAGAAGTATTTCTTAGAAGTTGATTGGGAATATGAGCTTAGAGGACAAGATTTAAATGCTGTATATAAAAATTTTTGTGAATTTTATGAAATAGGAGTCCAGAAGTACATCCCACAGCACAAAGAAGCAGATAAGAAAATACAGAAATGGTTCAATACAGAATGTAAAAAATCAAAAGAAAGAAGAGATTTGTTGTGGAATAGATACAGAAGACACAATAGTGAAAGGGCGTATAATAATTACAAACAGGCAAGAAACGACTATACAAGAATAAGGAGGGAAGCCCAAAAACAGTTTGAGGAGGATATAATAAATAAAAGTAGTGATCAACCAAAGCTGTTTTACAGCTATATCAGAATCAAAACCAAAGTAAAAGATATAATACAATCCATCACGGACGAGGGAATCACTTATACACAAGAGAAAGATATTTGAGAAGCACTAAATAAGAATTTCCAATTAGTTTTTACAGAAGAAAAAAATTTTGAGAGGGAATATGTGGAACACGCATGTCCACACATACTACCAGATATACAAATAGCAGAAAAAGTAATACAGGAGGAGTTAAGTAGATTAGACAGAGGAAAAGCAAGTGGTCCTGATGAAATTTCATGTTGGGTGTTACGAGAATGTGCAAAGGAGTTAAGTAAACCATTATTTTTAATTTTCAAGAAATCCCTGAGTCAAGGGAAACTACCTGATATTTGGGAAAAAGCAAATATAGTCCCCTTATTCAAGAAAGGAAATAGACAAAATCCTCTCAACTACCGACCAGTATCACTGACCAGTGTTGTAAGCAAGGTATTAGAAAAGCTTATAAGAAAAGCTTGGGTAAATCATCTAGAAGAACACAGTATGATAACAGAAAGACAGTTTGGTTTCAGAAAAGGAAAATCATGTGTTACTAATCTGTTGAGCTACTATGACAGAGTAACAAACACAATTCAGGAAAGGGAAGGATGGGTGGACAGTACCGTATCGATTTAGATTTCAAGAAAGCTTTTGACACAGTACCACACCAAAGACTTTTATGGAAACTGTACCATCAAGGAGGAATTCGAGGCAAACTGTTTTGTTGGATGCAAGATTTTCTCATAAAAAGAGAAATGAGGACAGTACTAAGAGGAAACTACTCATCATGGAAAGAAATGACTAATGGAGTACCACAGGGTTCAGTGCTGGCACCAATCATGTTTCTAGTGTACATAAATGATATAAACAGTAACACTGGAAATGAGAGCTATCTGAATATGTTTGCAGATGATGCAAAAATACAAAGGAGAATTACTAGCACAGACTCTTGTAGGGAGCTACAAGAAGAATTAAATAAACTTCATGAATGGAGTAGTACATGGCAAATGGAATTCAATGTGGACAAGTGTCATGTAATCAAGTTGGTAAAAGTGGAAAAAGACCTGATTGGGATTATAAGTTAGGAAATAAACCCTATACACATCAGAAAGAGAGAAAGACCTAGGTGTGATTATCAATAACAGACTATCTCCGGCTGACTACATCAGCGAGAAGGTACGGAACATGTATACACTGCTTGCAAATATGAGAATAGCATTCACATACATAAATGAAGACATGCTAAGAAGGATAATAACATCATTCATTAGACCAACCCTGGAATATGCATCAATAGTCTGGAGTCCTCATCTAAAAAGCATATAGACAAGATTGAAAAAGTTCAAAGGGCCGCTACAAGATGGATAACAAGCTTAAGGGACCTAAGCTACGAAGAAAGACTAAATAAACTGAATCTACCAACACTACAGGAGAGAAGGAAAAGAGGTGACATGATAATGCTATATAAGTGCATATCAGGAAAGGAGAAAATAGACATAAATGATTACTTAACATATGGAGAAGCATCAGCAAGAGGACACTGCAAAAAACTGCATAAGAAGAGAGGTGATAAAGACGTAAGGAAATTCAGTTTCCCAAACAGAGCAATTGATCAATGGAATGCACTACCGAATGAAATAGTGTGTGCCAAAACAATTCACAAATTTAAGGATATGTACGATAAATATGGTCTAAGACACGGGACAATACGAGCTTGACTCATTCCTGTAAAGATACAATTAGGTAAGAACAATTAGGTAAGGTAAGAACAAGTGGGCCAATGCCGCACACCCCCATAACAGCCCACACCCACCCTCAGAACAACCATCACCCATTCTAGCCACCTCTCCCACCCACCCGCCAAATACACTCACTCTCCCACCCCACCCGCCTCACCGCAAATTCACATGCCGACCCCTACCTTAAGCCCTCTCATATACATGATACCGGGTACACCATGTTCAGATCCCGACCACCTATACTCCCCAGAGACTCCATGCCGCATTACCCCAGCATAAAACTCCACACTTGCCCTCCAACTTCAGCATTCAGCACAGCCCAACACCCAAGACGACACCTACCATGAAGATCTGCCGAGCCGTATGGGCACCACCCTTCGGGCACAAACAGCGTGTCCGAGGACCTCGCCACCTCCTATGCCTCCTCTCCTCCTCCACCGACCAATCCACCCTGTCCATCACTTGTGACGAACAGCAGGAAGAAAATCCTGCTACCAATGCCTGGCACGCCCTCCTCCAACACCTCCAGCCAGTCTACGTCACCTATGATACCAGAGTTCATCACCTCCAGTCACG